>NW_028284207.1:0-5000 GCF_059516105.1 Syngnathus floridae | reverse complement strand
TTCTCCAGCGGCGGGCCCCGGGCCTAAACTTTCTCCGGGCCGCGCAACACGCACTCATCGCCGGACACCGACGGAGGCAACGTCCCCCTCCTGCGGTGACAAAAAAAAATCCACTCCTGGTACCTAAAATTTTCTCCAGCGGCGGGCCCCGGGCCTAAACTTTCTCCGGGCCGCGCAACACGCACTCTCCGCCGGACACCGACGGAGGCAACGTCCCCCTCCTGCGGTGACAAAAAAAATCCACTCCTGGTACCTAAAATTTTCTCCAGCGGCGGGCCCCGGGCCTAAACTTTCTCCGGGCCGCGCAACACGCACTCTCCGCCGGACACCGACGGAGGCAACGTCCCCCTCCTGCGGTGACAAAAAACATCCACCCCTGGTACCTAAAATTTTCTCCAGCGGCGGGCCCTTGGCTGAAACTTTCTCCGGGCCGCGCAACACGCACTTTCCGCCGGACGCCGGTCCCAAAGCGCCACCCGGACCACCACAAGGCAACAGCCACCATCCCCAAGCGCCACCCCCGACCGAAACAAGTCGACGGCCACCAGGCGACCACCACCACCATCCCCAAGCGCCACCCCCGACCGCCACCAGGCGACAGCCACCATCCCCAAGCGCCACCCCCGACCGCCACCAGGCGACAGCCACCATCCCCAAGCGCCACCCCCGACCGCCACAAGGCGACCGCCACCATCCCCAAGCGCCACCCCCCCGACCGCCACCCCCCGACCGCCACAAGGCGACCGCCACCATCCCCAAGCGCCACCCCCCGACCGCCACCCCCCGACCGCCACAAGGCGACCGCCACAAGGCGACCGCCACCATCCCCAAGCGCCACCCCCCGACCGCCACCCCCCGACCGCCACAAGGCGACCGCCACAAGGCGACCGCCACAAGGCGACCGCCACCATCCCCAAGCGCCACCCCCCGACCGCCACCCCCCGACCGCCACAAGGCGACCGCCACAAGGCGACCGCCACAAGGCGACCGCCACAAGGCGACCGCCACCATCCCAAGCGCCACCCCCCGACCGCCACCCCCCCGACCGCCACAAGGCGACCGCCACAAGGCGACCGCCACCATCCCCAAGCGCCACCCCCCGACCGCCACCCCCCCGACCGCCACAAGGCGACCGCCACCATCCCCAAGCGCCACCCCCCGACCGCCACCCCCCCGACCGCCACCAGCCGACTGCCACCAGCCGACCGCCACCAGCCGACCGCCACCAGCCGTTCGCGGTGTGCGCCTCCGGCGCCACCGGTCCCAAGCACCATCCCCAAGCACCATCCCCGACCGCCACCCCCCGACCGCCACCCCCCGACCGCCACAAGGCGACCGCCACCAGCCGACCGCCACCAGCCGACCGCCACCAGCCGACCGCCACCAGCCGTTCGCGGTGTGCGCCTCCGGCGCCACCGGTCCCCAAGCACCATCCCCAAGCACCATCCCCGACCGCCACCCCCCGACCGCCACCCCCCCGACCGCCACCCAGCGACCGCCACCCGCCGTTCGCGGTGTGCGCCGTTATCCGCCTCTCGGTGGTCCTTGCCGGGCGTGGGTCGGCGTCCGCTGTCGGTAGGTGACGGGACCATTATTGGCCCGCGGACCAGCCGGCGGGGCTCTCTTGAGAGTTTACCCGCCTTCGCTGGTTCCCTGGTCGGCCACGAGTAGCGAGAATTCGGCCTCTTCGCCCGGAGCGCGGAGCGACTTTTGCGAAAATGCACTAAGTGCCAAAGCCCATTCATTTACAACGGCGTGTCCGCCAGAGGGCGCATTTCCCGCCGCGGACCGGCCGGCGGGGCTCGTCGGAGAGCGTATCCGCCTCTCGGTGGTTCTTACCGGGCGTGGGACGGCGTCCGCTGTGGGTACGTTACGGGACCACGTTCGGCCCGCGGACCAGCCGGCGGGGCTCTCTTGAAAGCTTACCCGCCTTCGCTGGTTCCCCGGTCGGCCGCGAGTGGCGAGAATTCGGCCTCTTCACCTGGAGCGCGGAGCGACTTTTGCGAAAATTTTTCTAAGTGCCAAGGGCTCTCGCGCCGCGATGCGTCCGCCTCTGCTGGTTCCCTGGTCGGCCACGAGTGGCGAGAATTCGGCCTCTTCACCTGGAGCGCGGAGCGACTTTTGCCAATTTTTTTCTAAGTGCCAAGGGCTCTTGCGCCGCGATGCGTCCGCCTCTGCTGGTTCCCCCGGTCGGCCGCGAGTGGCGAGAATTCGGCCTCTTCACCCGGAGCGACTTTTGCCAATTTTTTTCTAAGTGCCAAGGGCTCTCGCGCCGCGATGCGTCCGCCTCTGCTGGTTCCCCGGTCGGCCGCGGAGTGGCGAGAATTCGGCCTCTTCACCTGGAGCACGGAGCAACTTTTGCCAAATTTTTTCTAAGTGCCAAGGGCTCTCGCGCCGCGATGCGTCCGCCTCTGCTGGTTCCCCGGTCGGCCGCGAGTGGCGAGAATTCGGCCTCTTCACCCGGAGCCCGGGCCGACTCCCGCCGATACGATCACATCATGATCCAATAGCGAGTGTCGTATAACTATAACATGATGTACAAAATAAATATATAAATATTAACATCCCCTATAAACATTAAATATATAAATATTAACATCACCTATAAACATTAAACATATAAATATTAACATCGCCTATAAACATGATGAATACAGTGTTTATAACCGAATGCTCATTTTGTATTATTTGGCTTTAAATGCGATCATATGTAGTATATATCATGTATTTATCCACGAACCGTTAAAGAGATGTCAAGTCAGGCTACCTTAAGAGAGTCATAGTTACTCCGCCGTTTACCCGCCTCTGTGCGAGAGGCGGTGTAATTTCTCTCCGTGTCCGCTGGAGGGAGGTATTTCCCCGTTACGACCTCCGGGAAGATCACCGGGACGCGGAGAACGCTTAGCCGGGGCGCTGGAAGCCTCGTTCGGCTTATAAAGTGAGGAGGAAAGCACTCGGGAACCGGCTGGGGGTGCTGGGGAAGTTCAGCGGGCCGCGTAAAACGCTTAGCCGGGGCTCTGGAAGCCTCGTTCGGCTTAAAGAGTGAGGAGGAATGCATCATGAGAACCGGCTGGAGGTGCTTTGGAAGCTCGGCGGGCCGCGTAAAAACGCTTAGCCGGGGCTCTGGAAGCCTCCTCGGGGGTCAAGAGTTAGGAGGAAAGCCCCATGAGAACCGGCTGGAGGTGCTCCGGAAGCTCAGCGGGCCGCGTAAAACGCTTAGCCGGGGTGCTGGAAGTCTCCTCGGGCGTCAAGAGTGAGGAGGAAAGCACTCGGGGAACCGGCTGGGGGTGCTGGGGAAGTTCAGCGGGGCCGCGTAAAACGCTTAGCCGGGGCTCTGGAAGCCTCGTTCGGCTTAAACAGTGAGGATGGGAGCACCCGGAGAACCGGCTGGAGGTGCTCTGGAAGTCCAGCGGGCCGCGTAAAACGCTTAGCCGGGGCTCTGGAAGCCTCGTTCGGCTTAAACAGTGAGGATGGGAGCACCCGGAGAACCGGCTGGAGGTGCTCTGGAAGTCCAGCGGGCCGCGTAAAACGCTTAGCCGGGGCTCTGGAAGCCTCGTTCGGCTTAAACAGTGAGGATGGGAGCACCCGGGGAACCGGCTGGAGGTGCTCTGGAAGTCCAGCGGGCCGCGTAAAACGCTTAGCCGGGCTCTGGAAGCCTCCTCGGGCGTCAAGAGTGAGGAGGAATGCATCATGAGAACCGGCTGGAGGTGCTGTGGAAGCTCGGCGGGCCGCGTAAAACGCTTAGCCGAGGCTCTGGAAGCCTCCTCGGGCTTCAAGAGTTAGGAGGAAAGCCCCATGAGAACCGGCTGGAGGTGCTGTGGAAGCTCGGCGGGCCGCGTAAAACGCTTAGCCGGGTCTCTGGAAGCCTCGTTCGGCTTAAAGAGTGAGGAGTGAAGCACCCGGAGAACCGCCTGGAAGTGCTGTGGAGGCTCGGCGGGCCGCGTAAAACGCTTAGCCGGGGCTCTGGAAGCCTCGTTCGGCTTAAACAGTGAGCAGGAAAGCACCCGTGGAACCGGCTGGAGGTGCGGTGGAAGCTCAGCGGGCCGCGTAAAACGCTTAGCCGGGGCTCTGGAAGCCTCCTCGGGGGTCAAGAGTTAGGAGAAAAAGCACCCCCGAGAACCGGCCGGGTCCTCCACGAACCGTGAAAAAGATGTCGAGTGCCTCTACCTTAAGAGAGTCATAGTTACTCCCGCCGTTTGGCCGAAGGTGTATTTACTCGCCGTGTCCGCTGGAGGGAGGTATTTCCCCGCTCCAACGGCACCGGCGGCTTCCGAACGTCTCCCGAGCGCTCGGAAGTCCGCGCGGGGGGGAGAAGCGGGCCGTGCGAGGTACCGGGTGGAGCTGGACCGTCACCGGGTCCGCTCGTCGTGCGCGCCGGCCGCTGGAAGTCGAAAAAAGCTCCGCGATCTCATCCGCGGAGTGCAGATCCGCTGGGCTGGAGCTATTTTGGGCCACTTGGCGCGCGCGCACGGCCTCCCGGAGGTGCCGGGTGGAGTGCGCGAGCGCACCGGCCGCTGGAAGTCGGATGAAGTTCCGCGATCTCATCCGCGGAGCTTGTAAAGTGCAGATCCGGTCGGCCTGGAGCTATTTTCGGCCACTTGGCGCATGCGCACGGCCTCCCGGAGGTGCCGGGTGGAGTGCGCGAGCGCACCGGCCGCTGGAAGTCGGATAAAGCTCCGCGATCTCATCCGCGGTGCTTGTAAAGTGCAGATCCGGTCGGCTAGGAGCTATTTTCGGCCACTTGCGCATGCGCACGGCCTCCCGGAGGTTCCGGGCGGCGTGCGTAAGCGCACGGGCCGCTGGAAGTCGAATAATGCTCCGCGATCTCATCCGCGGTGCTTGTAAACAGCCGATCCGCTGGGCTGGAGCTATTTTGGGCCACTTGGCGCGCGCGCACGGCCTCCCGGAGGTTCCGGGCGGCGTGCCGGGTGGAAGTGCGCGAGCGCACCGGCCGCTGGAAGTCGAATAATGCTCCGCGATCTCATCCGCGGTGCTTACAA
>NW_028284206.1:32500-39879 GCF_059516105.1 Syngnathus floridae | reverse complement strand
AATATAGTCGGCACGTATGTGCAGGACTGTTTATTTTTATTTTGAAAAATGTTCTAAGTGCCAACGGAAGCTGGCACACGAACTGTCCGAGCCACGATGGTGCCCAGGCCGGACAGCGACGGCGAAAAAGCCGATGTGTGTTTGATGGAAGTTTCGAATATTTTCAAAGTGCCAACGGCACTTGCGGGGTGATGTGTCCGCCTCGTCTGGTTCCCCAGGTCGGCCAGAAAAAGTGAAAATTCGGCCTCTTCTCCTGGAAGTCCGGCCAAGTTTGGCGAATATTTTCAAAGTGCCAACGGCACTTGCGGGGTGATGTGTCCGCCTCGTCTGGTTCCCCAGGTCGGCCAGAACAAGTGAAAATTCGGCCTCTTCTCCTGGAAGTCCGGCCAAGTTTGGCGAATATTTTCAAAGTGCCAACGGCACTTGCGGGGTGATGTGTCCGCCTCGTCTGGTTCCCCAGGTCGGCCAGAACAAGTGAAAATTCGGCCTCTTCTCCTGGAAGTCCGGCCAAGTTTGGCGAATATTTTCAAAGTGCCAACGGCACTTGCGGGGTGATGTGTCCGCCTCGTCTGGTTCCCCATAACGGCCAGAACAAGTGAAAATTCGGCCTCTTCTCCTGGAAGTCTGGCCAAGTTTGGCGAATATTTTCAAAGTGCCAACGGCACTTGCGGGGTGATGTGTCCGCCTCGTCTGGTTCCCCATAACGGCCAGAACAAGTGAAAATTCGGCCTCTTCTCCTGGAAGTCTGGCCAAGTTTGGCGAATATTTTCAAAGTGCCAACGGCACTTGCGGGGTGATGTGTCCGCCTCGTCTGGTTCCCCATAACGGCCAGAACAAGTGAAAATTCGGCCTCTTCTCCTGGAAGTCTGGCCAAGTTTGGCGAATATTTTCTAAGTGCCAACGACTCAACCAGCGTAAAGTGTCCGCCTCGGCTGGTTCCCCACAACGGCCAGAACAAGTGAAAATTCGGCCTCTTCTCCTGGAAGTCTGGCCAAGTTTGGCGAATATTTTCTAAGTGCCAACGACTCAACCAGCGTAAAGTGTCCGCCTCGGCTGGTTCCCCAGGTCGGCCACCAAAAGTGAAAATTCGGCCTCTTCTCCTGGAAGTCTGGCCAAGTTTGGCAAATATTTTCTAAGTGCCAACGACTCGACCAGCGTAAAGTGTCCGCCTCGGCTGGTTCCCCATAACGGCCACCAAAAGTGAAAATTCGGCCTCTTCTCCTGGAAGTCAAGCCAAGTTTGGCAAATATTTTCTAAGTGCCAACGACTCAACAGCCGTAAAGTGTCCGCCTCGGCTGGTTCCCCAGGTCGGCCACCAAAAGTGAAAATTCGGCCTCTTCTCCTGGAAGTCTGGCCAAGTTTGGCGAATATTTTCTAAGTGCCAACGACTCAACCAGCGTAAAGTGTCCGCCTCGGCTGGTTCCCCATAACGGCCACCAAAAGTGAAAATTCGGCCTCTTCTCCTGGAAGTCAAGCCAAGTTTGGCAAATATTTTCTAAGTGCCAACGGCTCTTGAGCCGAAAAGTGTCCGCCTCGGCTGGTTCCCCATAACGGCCATGAAAAGTGAAAATTCGGCCTCTTCTCCTGGAAGTCAAGCCAAGTTTGGCAAATATTTTCTAAGTGCCAACGACTCAACCAGCCTAAAGTGTCCGCCTCGGCTGGTTCCCCAGGTCGGCCACCAAAAGTGAAAATTCGGCCTCTTCTCCTGGAAGTCTGGCCAAGTTTGGCAAATATTTTCTAAGTGCCAACGACTCAACCAGCCTAAAGTGTCCGCCTCGGCTGGTTCCCCAGGTCGGCCACCAAAAGTGAAAATTCGGCCTCTTCTCCTGGAAGTCAAGCCAAGTTTGGCGAATATTTTCTAAGTGCCAACGACTCAACCAGCCTAAAGTGTCCGCCTCGGCTGGTTCCCCAGGTCGGGTACCACAAGTGAAAATTCGGCCTCTTCTCCTGGAAGTCAAGCCAAGTTTGGCGAATATTTTCTAAGTGCCATCGACTCGACCAGCGTAAAGTGTCCGCCTCGGCTGGTTCCCCATAACGGCCCACAAAAGTGAAAATTCGGCCTCTTCTCCTGGAAGTCAAGCCAAGTTTGGCAAATATTTTCTAAGTGCCAACGACTCAACCAGCGTAAAGTGTCCGCCTCGGCTGGTTCCCCATAACGGCCACCAAAAGTGAAAATTCGGCCTCTTCTCCTGGAAGTCTGGCCAAGTTTGGCAAATCTTTTCTAAGTGCCAACGACTCAACCAGCCTAAAGTGTCCGCCTCGGCTGGTTCCCCAGGTCGGCCACCAAAAGTGAAAATTCGGCCTCTTCTCCTGGAAGTCTGGCCAAGTTTGGCAAATATTTTCTAAGTGCCAACGACTCAACCAGCCTAAAGTGTCCGCCTCGGCTGGTTCCCCAGGTCGGCCACCAAAAGTGAAAATTCGGCCTCTTCTCCTGGAAGTCAAGCCAAGTTTGGCGAATATTTTCTAAGTGCCAACGACTCAACCAGCCTAAAGTGTCCGCCTCGGCTGGTTCCCCAGGTCGGCCACCAAAAGTGAAAATTCGGCCTCTTCTCCTGGAAGTCAAGCCAAGTTTGGCAAATATTTTCTAAGTGCCAACGACTCAACCAGCGTAAAGTGTCCGCCTCGGCTGGTTCCCCAGGTTGGCCACCAAAAGTGAAAATTCGGCCTCTTCTCCTGGAAGTCAAGCCAAGTTTGGCAAATATTTTCTAAGTGCCAACGGCTCTTGAGCCGAAAAGTGTCCGCCTCGGCTGGTTCCCCAGGTCGGCCACCAAAAGCGAAAATTCGGCCTCTTCTCCTGGAAGTCAAGCCAAGTTTGGCAAATATTTTCTAAGTGCCAACGGCTCTTGAGCCGAAAAGTGTCCGCCTCGGCTGGTTCCCCAGGTCGGCCACCAAAAGCGAAAATTCGGCCTCTTCTCCTGGAAGTCCTGCCAACTTGTGCGAATTTTTTCTAAGTGCCAACGACTCAACAGCCGTAAAGTGTCCGCCTCGGCTGGTTCCCCATAACGGCCACCAAAAGCGAAAATTCGGCCTCTTGCTCTGGAAGTCCTGCCAACTTGTGCGAATTTTTTCTAAGTGCCAACGACTCAACAGCCGTAAAGTGTCCGCCTCGGCTGGTTCCCCATAACGGCCACCAAAAGCGAAAATTCGGCCTCTGGCCCCGGAAGTCCTGCCAACTTGTGCGAATTTTTTCTAAGTGCCAACGGCTCTTGAGCCGAAAAGTGTCCGCCTCGGCTGGTTCCCGCGGTCGGCCGCCGAAAGCGAAAATTCGGCCTCTCCCTCTTTAGGTACCAGGGGTTGGGGTACCAGGGGTAGGGTGCAGTACCAACTTTGGTCTTCAGGTGCGCCAGAGTACGATGGTTGGTCCCCCTAGTCAGCGTACTCATCAACGATTTACCCCCCTTTCGCAAAATATAGTCAGAACGAGCATGGGGGGCGCATAATTTACCCCACAAAATGAAAGGGCCCGGTGCCGAGCGCTTGGTCATGGCCGCCAGCAGCGCCCCTTGCTCGGTGGGAACACAACACGCAGGGTTGCACAGCACCCTGGAAGGCACAAAGAGAGTGAAAAATTTTCTAAGTGTCACTCTTGACGAAAAATGTCTAAGTGCCTCTCTTGACGAAAAATTTCTAAGTGCCACGCTTGACGAAAAATGTCTAAGTGCCACAGCGCTCGAAAATTTCCTAAGTGCGAGCACGGCTGTGAAATATTCAAAGTACAAGGAACGCTGGCAGAATCTCTCGACGGCCGTCTGCTCCCGGCGGCCGCCGTGAAGTCTCCCCTCCCGGGGACGGCTGTCTGCTCCCGGCAGCCGTCCTTAACCCCCTCCCCACACGTTGGACGAACACCAGCCGAGGGCGAAAGGCTCGCGGTGTGGAAGGATCGTGGCCACGGCTAATCTAGCGATGCCCGCGTTGGACGGTCACACCGCACGACAGAGCGGGGCCTGCATCCGGCGCGAGGCGGCCTTCAGGCACGTGGCTCGAGACGACCTCACCCGCCCTAGCCCGGAGCGGAAAGACTTTGAAATTTTCAAAGTCCAAGGAACACTGGCAGAATGGGAGGACCGGCCGCCTCCTTAAACACAGGCCGGAGAGATGGAGCGGGATCAGCGGCCCGCGCGTTGAGCGAACACCGGCCGAGGGCGAAAGGCTCGCGGTGTGGAAGGATCGTGGCCACGGCTAATCTAGCGATGCCCGCGTTGGACGGTCACACCGCACGACAGAGCGGGGCCTGCATCCGGCGCGAGGCGGCCTTCAGGCACGTGGTTCGAGACGACCTCACCCGCCCTAGCCCGGAGCGGAAAGACTTTGAAATAGTCAAAGTCCAAGGAACACTGGCAGAATCTCTCGACGGCCGTCTGCTCCCGGCGGCCGCCGTGAAGTCTCCCCTCCCGGGGACGGCTGTCTGCTCCCGGCAGCCGTCCATAACCCCCTCCCCACACGTTGGTTGAACATCAGCCGAGGGCGAAAGGCTCGCGGTGTGGAAGGATCGTGGCCACGGCTAATCTAGCGATGCCCGCGTTGGACGGTCACACCGCACGACAGAGCGGGGCCTGCATCCGGCGCGAGGCGGCCTTCAGGCACGTGGTTCGAGACGACCTCACCCGCCCTAGCCCGGAGCGGAAAGACTTTTCAAAGTCCAAGGAACACTGGCAGAATGGGAGGACCGGCCGCCTCCTTAAACACAGGCCGGAGCGACCGAGCGGGATCAGCGGCCCGCGCGCAGGGTCTTTGAAATGTACAAAGTCCTAGGGACAATGGCAGAATCGCTCGACGGCCGTCTGCTCCCGGCGGCCGCGGTGAAGGGACTGTACACCCCACCCGGGGACGGCTGTCTGCTCCCGGCAGCCGTCCTTCCCCCCCACCCCACACGTTGACCGACACCGGCCGAGGGCGAAAGGCTCGCGGTGTGGAAGGATCGTGGCCACGGCTAATCTAGCGATGCCCGCGTTGGACGGTCACACCGCACGACAGAGCGGGGCCTGCATCCGGCGCGAGGCGGCCTTCAGGCACGTGGTTCGAGACGACCTCACCCGCCCTAGCCCGGAGCGAAAAGACTTTGAAATATTCAAAGTCCAAGGAACACTGGCAGAATGGGAGGACCGGCCGCCTCCTTAAACACAGGCCGGAGCGACCGAGCGGGATCAGCGGCCCGCGCGGAGGGTCTTTAAAATGTACAAAGTCCTAGGAACAATGGCAGAATCGCTCGACGGCCGTCTGCTCCCGGCGGCCGCGGTGGAAGGACTGTACACCCCACCCGGGGACGGCTGTCTGCTCCCGGCAGCCGTCCTTCCCCCCCACCCACACGTTGACCGACACCGGCCGAGGGCGAAAGGCTCGCGGTGTGGAAGGATCGTGGCCACGGCTAATCTAGCGATGCCCGCGTTGGACGGTCACACCGCACGACAGAGCGGGGCCGCATCTGGCGCGAGGCGGCCTTCAGGCACGTGGTTCGAGACGACCTCACCCGCCCTAGCCCGGAGCGGAAAGACTTTGAAATTTTCAAAGTCCAAGGAACACTGGCAGAATGGGAGGACCGGCCGCCTCCTTAAACACAGGCCGGGCGAAAAATATGCGAATGTTGGGTCTCATCCAAGAAAGGGAGTTACCGGCCGCCTCCTTAAACACAGGCCGGGCGAAAAATATGCGAATGGTCCATCCAAGGAAGGAGGACCGGCCGCCTCCTTAAACACAGGCCGGGCGAAAAATATGCGAATGGTCCATCCAAGGAAGGAGGAGCGGCCGCCTCCTTAAACACAGGCCGGAGAGATGGAGCGGGATCAGCGGCCCGCGCTTTGAGCGACCACCGGCCGAGGGCGAAAGGCTCGCGGTGTGGAAGGATCGTGGCCACGGCTAATCTAGCGATGCCCGCGTTGGACGGTCACACCGCACGACAGAGCGGGGCCTGCATCCGGCGCGAGGCGGCCTTCAGGCACGTGGTTCGAGACGACTTCACCCGCCCTAGCCCGGAGCTGAAACTCTGCGAATGTTAACATCCAAGGATGGAGGCAACGGCCGTCTCGTTAAGCTGAGGCCGGAGGAAAGTCTGCGGATTCGGGGCATCCAAGGCAGATGGAGGTGCCGGCCGCCTCGGTAAACAGAGGCCGGACCGACCGACATGCGACCATGACCCGCCTTGGTAGGGCCCCCACCGGCCCCGGCTAGCGCCGGCGTTGGGTGGACGGTTCCTCCCCACTTGCGGGTCGCCCTCTAGCGCTACGGCCGCCGCGCGAGCGCGCGCTCCGACGCCGCCCCCGCAGGCCTAGCGCGAGCCGTACGGCAGCGAGACCGAGACGCCCCGATTCCACGCACGCACCTAGCGGTCATCAACGGAGGCCGAGCGCGCGATCCGACTCGCGGCACGCCACGTGGGCGTCCGCCGGCCGCGCCGGTCTACCGCGAAAGATGTTTCTCAAACCCTCGCCTAACCTAGGGACGGCTATCTCGGGAAGCCGCCCCCGCATCTGCACCTATCCGCTAAGCCCTCCCGACCACCGCGAAGCGGGAGGACGTCTATCGTGGCCGCCGGGGCGTATGACCCCTCCGCGTGAGGCGTGCGGGCTCGGGTGGGCCGCAACGACCGAGTCTGACTCGGACGGGGCGCAGCTTCCCTCCCGGTCGCAGCATCAAGCGCCGATCGCGCGACGTCACCAGCCCCCCGGGACGGTTCGTCGGGAGCACGGTACAGGCACGTAGCTCACTCTCCAGCTGGCCGCAGCGGGCCGCACCGACCGAGTCTGACTCGGCCGGGGCGCAGCTTCCCGTCTGGGTGACAGCGGCGACGAGCTGCGACTGTTGGCCGCCGCCCCTTCGTCCTTCCCGGATCCCCCCAGTGCCGACTCAACTCCGCATCCTGGCCGCAGCGAGATACCGTCGGGTTGCGGCGCCCGAGTCTGACTCGGGACGCGCGCTTCTTCCTTCGGACCACAGCGTACGTGCCTCGCGCGGGCAAAGTCGCCGGCACAGCGCCGCGCCCCCTCGACCAAGCGAGCCTCAGCCGGGCCGCGACGACCGAGTCTGACTCGGACGGAGCGCAGCTTCCCGCCTGGGTTACCGTGACGAGTCGCGGGCGGCCGTCGCCCTTTCCCCCGGACCCCGCCGTGTTCCCTCGCGGTTGCTCCTAAGCCGCCTGCTCGAGCCCAACCGATGTGCCACCCCCGTTGCCGAGTTCGCTCTCCCCGAGCTCGTCTCCCCGTCAATACCGTTCCGTGACCGTCCCGCCGCGCGGCGATCCGCTCTGCCCCAGCGCCTTCCGGCCAGCGTCCTACGGGTCTGATCTGGCCACAGCACGAGCGCTCGGCAGACAAAGCGGCGTCGCGCGGGCGAGGTCGGCTCCGGAGGCAGCGACGGGACGCGACCTGCTCCCCGCGGAGACGCTT
>NW_028284206.1:2500-22500 GCF_059516105.1 Syngnathus floridae | reverse complement strand
CGCCACCCCCGACCGCCACCAGGCGACAGCCACCATCCCCAAGCGCCACCCCCGACCGCCACAAGGCGACCGCCACCATCCCCAAGCGCCACCCCCCGACCGCCACCCCCCGACCGCCACAAGGCGACCGCCACCATCCCCAAGCGCCACCCCCCGACCGCCACCCCCCGACCGCCACAAGGCGACCGCCACAAGGCGACCGCCACCATCCCCAAGCGCCACCCCCCGACCGCCACCCCCCGACCGCCACAAGGCGACCGCCACAAGGCGACCGCCACAAGGCGACCGCCACCATCCCCAAGCGCCACCCCCCGACCGCCACCCCCCGACCGCCACAAGGCGACCGCCACAAGGCGACCGCCACAAGGCGACCGCCACAAGGCGACCGCCACCATCCCCAAGCGCCACCCCCCGACCGCCACCCCCCGACCGCCACAAGGCGACCGCCACAAGGCGACCGCCACCATCCCCAAGCGCCACCCCCCGACCGCCACCCCCCGACCGCCACAAGGCGACCGCCACCATCCCCAAGCGCCACCCCCCGACCGCCACCCCCCGACCGCCACCAGCCGACTGCCACCAGCCGACCGCCACCAGCCGACCGCCACCAGCCGTTCGCGGTGTGCGCCTCCGGCGCCACCGGTCCCAAGCACCATCCCCAAGCACCATCCCCGACCGCCACCCCCCGACCGCCACCCCCCGACCGCCACAAGGCGACCGCCACCAGCCGACCGCCACCAGCCGACCGCCACCAGCCGACCGCCACCAGCCGTTCGCGGTGTGCGCCTCCGGCGCCACCGGTCCCCAAGCACCATCCCCAAGCACCATCCCCGACCGCCACCCCCCGACCGCCACCCCCCGACCGCCACCCAGCGACCGCCACCCGCCGTTCGCGGTGTGCGCCGTTATCCGCCTCTCGGTGGTCCTTGCCGGGCGTGGGTCGGCGTCCGCTGTCGGTAGGTGACGGGACCATTATTGGCCCGCGGACCAGCCGGCGGGGCTCTCTTGAGAGTTTACCCGCCTTCGCTGGTTCCCTGGTCGGCCACGAGTAGCGAGAATTCGGCCTCTTCGCCCGGAGCGCGGAGCGACTTTTGCGAAAATGCACTAAGTGCCAAAGCCCATTCATTTACAACGGCGTGTCCGCCAGAGGGCGCATTTCCCGCCGCGGACCGGCCGGCGGGGCTCGTCGGAGAGCGTATCCGCCTCTCGGTGGTTCTTACCGGGCGTGGGACGGCGTCCGCTGTGGGTACGTTACGGGACCACGTTCGGCCCGCGGACCAGCCGGCGGGGCTCTCTTGAAAGCTTACCCGCCTTCGCTGGTTCCCCGGTCGGCCGCGAGTGGCGAGAATTCGGCCTCTTCACCTGGAGCGCGGAGCGACTTTTGCGAAAATTTTTCTAAGTGCCAAGGGCTCTCGCGCCGCGATGCGTCCGCCTCTGCTGGTTCCCTGGTCGGCCACGAGTGGCGAGAATTCGGCCTCTTCACCTGGAGCGCGGAGCGACTTTTGCCAATTTTTTTCTAAGTGCCAAGGGCTCTTGCGCCGCGATGCGTCCGCCTCTGCTGGTTCCCCGGTCGGCCGCGAGTGGCGAGAATTCGGCCTCTTCACCCGGAGCGACTTTTGCCAATTTTTTTCTAAGTGCCAAGGGCTCTCGCGCCGCGATGCGTCCGCCTCTGCTGGTTCCCCGGTCGGCCGCGAGTGGCGAGAATTCGGCCTCTTCACCTGGAGCACGGAGCAACTTTTGCCAAATTTTTTCTAAGTGCCAAGGGCTCTCGCGCCGCGATGCGTCCGCCTCTGCTGGTTCCCCGGTCGGCCGCGAGTGGCGAGAATTCGGCCTCTTCACCCGGAGCCCGGGCCGACTCCCGCCGATACGATCACATCATGATCCAATAGCGAGTGTCGTATAACTATAACATGATGTACAAAATAAATATATAAATATTAACATCCCCTATAAACATTAAATATATAAATATTAACATCACCTATAAACATTAAACATATAAATATTAACATCGCCTATAAACATGATGAATACAGTGTTTATAACCGAATGCTCATTTTGTATTATTTGGCTTTAAATGCGATCATATGTAGTATATATCATGTATTTATCCACGAACCGTTAAAGAGATGTCAAGTCAGGCTACCTTAAGAGAGTCATAGTTACTCCCGCCGTTTACCCGCCTCTGTGCGAGAGGCGGTGTAATTTCTCTCCGTGTCCGCTGGAGGGAGGTATTTCCCCGTTACGACCTCCGGGAAGATCACCGGGACGCGGAGAACGCTTAGCCGGGGCGCTGGAAGCCTCGTTCGGCTTATAAAGTGAGGAGGAAAGCACTCGGGGAACCGGCTGGGGGTGCTGGGGAAGTTCAGCGGGCCGCGTAAAACGCTTAGCCGGGGCTCTGGAAGCCTCGTTCGGCTTAAAGAGTGAGGAGGAATGCATCATGAGAACCGGCTGGAGGTGCTTTGGAAGCTCGGCGGGCCGCGTAAAACGCTTAGCCGGGGCTCTGGAAGCCTCCTCGGGGGTCAAGAGTTAGGAGGAAAGCCCCATGAGAACCGGCTGGAGGTGCTCCGGAAGCTCAGCGGGCCGCGTAAAACGCTTAGCCGGGGTGCTGGAAGTCTCCTCGGGCGTCAAGAGTGAGGAGGAAAGCACTCGGGGAACCGGCTGGGGGTGCTGGGGAAGTTCAGCGGGCCGCGTAAAACGCTTAGCCGGGGCTCTGGAAGCCTCGTTCGGCTTAAACAGTGAGGATGGGAGCACCCGGAGAACCGGCTGGAGGTGCTCTGGAAGTCCAGCGGGCCGCGTAAAACGCTTAGCCGGGGCTCTGGAAGCCTCGTTCGGCTTAAACAGTGAGGATGGGAGCACCCGGAGAACCGGCTGGAGGTGCTCTGGAAGTCCAGCGGGCCGCGTAAAACGCTTAGCCGGGGCTCTGGAAGCCTCGTTCGGCTTAAACAGTGAGGATGGGAGCACCCGGGGAACCGGCTGGAGGTGCTCTGGAAGTCCAGCGGGCCGCGTAAAACGCTTAGCCGGGGCTCTGGAAGCCTCCTCGGGCGTCAAGAGTGAGGAGGAATGCATCATGAGAACCGGCTGGAGGTGCTGTGGAAGCTCGGCGGGCCGCGTAAAACGCTTAGCCGAGGCTCTGGAAGCCTCCTCGGGCTTCAAGAGTTAGGAGGAAAGCCCCATGAGAACCGGCTGGAGGTGCTGTGGAAGCTCGGCGGGCCGCGTAAAACGCTTAGCCGGGTCTCTGGAAGCCTCGTTCGGCTTAAAGAGTGAGGAGTGAAGCACCCGGAGAACCGCCTGGAAGTGCTGTGGAGGCTCGGCGGGCCGCGTAAAACGCTTAGCCGGGGCTCTGGAAGCCTCGTTCGGCTTAAACAGTGAGCAGGAAAGCACCCGTGGAACCGGCTGGAGGTGCGGTGGAAGCTCAGCGGGCCGCGTAAAACGCTTAGCCGGGGCTCTGGAAGCCTCCTCGGGGGTCAAGAGTTAGGAGAAAAAGCACCCCCGAGAACCGGCCGGGTCCTCCACGAACCGTGAAAAAGATGTCGAGTGCCTCTACCTTAAGAGAGTCATAGTTACTCCCGCCGTTTGGCCGAAGGTGTATTTACTCGCCGTGTCCGCTGGAGGGAGGTATTTCCCCGCTCCAACGGCACCGGCGGCTTCCGAACGTCTCCCCGAGCGCTCGGAAGTCCGCGCGGGGGGGAGAAGCGGGCCGTGCGAGGTACCGGGTGGAGCTGGACCGTCACCGGGTCCGCTCGTCGTGCGCGCCGGCCGCTGGAAGTCGAAAAAAGCTCCGCGATCTCATCCGCGGAGTGCAGATCCGCTGGGCTGGAGCTATTTTGGGCCACTTGGCGCGCGCGCACGGCCTCCCGGAGGTGCCGGGTGGATGTGCGCGAGCGCACCGGCCGCTGGAAGTCGGATGAAGTTCCGCGATCTCATCCGCGGAGCTTGTAAAGTGCAGATCCGGTCGGCCTGGAGCTATTTTCGGCCACTTGGCGCATGCGCACGGCCTCCCGGAGGTGCCGGGTGGAGTGCGCGAGCGCACCGGCCGCTGGAAGTCGGATAAAGCTCCGCGATCTCATCCGCGGTGCTTGTAAAGTGCAGATCCGGTCGGCTAGGAGCTATTTTCGGCCACTTGCGCATGCGCACGGCCTCCCGGAGGTTCCGGGCGGCGTGCGTAAGCGCACGGGCCGCTGGAAGTCGAATAATGCTCCGCGATCTCATCCGCGGTGCTTGTAAACAGCCGATCCGCTGGGCTGGAGCTATTTTGGGCCACTTGGCGCGCGCGCACGGCCTCCCGGAGGTTCCGGGCGGCGTGCCGGGTGGAGTGCGCGAGCGCACCGGCCGCTGGAAGTCGAATAATGCTCCGCGATCTCATCCGCGGTGCTTACAACTAGCCGATCCGGTCGGCCTGGAGCTATTTTCGGCCACTTGGCCCGCGCGCACGGCCTCCCGGCTGTCCCGGTGGTCCCGGTCGCCTCCGCGGACGGTTAAAAAAATCTCAAGTGGGCCTACCTTAAGAGAGTGACAGTTACTCCCGCCGTTTGGCCGCTCAAAGTGCCACCGGACGCGCAGCAACGGGTGTGTGCGCTAAGTGCGAGAGGTGGCGTATTTACCCGCCGTGTCCGCTAGAGGGAGGTATTTCCCCGTTACAAGCTCCGGGAAGATCAGCGGGACGCGGAGAACGCTTAGCCGGGGTGCTGGGAGCCTCGTTCGGCTTAGAAAGTGAGGTGGAAAGCACTCGGGGAACCGGCTGGAGGTGCTCTGGAAGCTCAGCGGCCCGCGTAAAACGCTTAGCCGGGGCTCTGGAAGCCTCGTTCGGCTTAAACAGTGAGGAGGAAAGCACCCGGGGAACCGGCTGGAAGTGCTCCGGAAGCTCAGCGGGCCGCGTAAAACGCTTAGCCGGGGCTCTGGAAGCCTCGTTCGGCTTATAAAGCGAGGAGGAAAGCAGCCGGGGAACCGGCTGGAGGTGCTCTGGAAGTTCAGCGGACCGCGTAAAACGTTTAGCCGGGGCTCTGGAAGCCTCCTCGGGCGTCAAGAGTTAGGAGGAAAGCATTGTGAGGGCCGGCTGGGGGTGCTCTGGAAGTCCAGCGGGCCGCGTAAAACGCTTAGCCGGGGCTCTGGAAGCCTCGTTCGGCTTAAAGAGTGAGGAGGAAAGTACTGGGGGAACCGGCTGGAGGTGCTGTGGAAGCTCAGTGGGCTGCGTAAAACGCTTAGCCGAGGCTCTGGAAGCCTCCTCGGGCGTCAAGAGTTAGGAGGAAAGCCTCATGAGAACCGGCTGGAGGTGCTGTGGAAGCTCGGCGGGCCGCGTAAAACGCTTAGCCGGGGTGCTGGAAGCCTCCTCGGGCGTCAAGAGTTAGGAGGAAAGCATCATAAGAACCGGCTGGGGGTGCTGTGGAAGTCCAGCGGGCCGCGTAAAACGCTTAGCCGAGGCTCTGGAAGCCTCGTTCGGCTTAAAGAGTGAGGAGGAATGCATCATGAGAACCGGCTGGAGGTGCTGTGGAAGCTCAGCGGGCCGCGTAAAACGCTTATCCGAGGCTCTGGAAGCCTCCTCGGGCGTCAAGAGTTAGGAGGAAAGCCTCATGAGAACCGGCTGGAGGTGCTGTGGAAGCTCAGCGGGCCGCGTAAAACGCTTAGCCGGGGCTCTGGAAGCCTCGGGCGGCTTAGAAAGTGAGGAGGAAAGCAGCCGGGGAACCGGCTGGAGGTGCTTTGGAAGTTCAGCGGGCCGCGTAAAACGCTTAGCCGGGGCTCTGGAAGCCTCCTCGGGCGTCGAGAGTTAGGAGAAAAAGCACCCCCGAGAACCGGCCGGGTCGTCCACGAACCGCTAAAAAGATGTCGAGTGCCGCTACCTTAAGAGAGTCATAGTTACTCCCGCCGTTTGGCCGAAGGTGTATTTACTCGCCGTGTCCGCTGGAGGGAGGTATTTCCCCGCTCCAACGTCACCGGCGGCTTCCGAACGTCTCCCCGAGCGCTCGGAAGTCCGCGCGGGGGGGGGAGAAGCGGGCCGTGCGAGGTACCGGGTGGAGCTGGACCGTCACCTGGTCCGCTCGTCGGGCGCGCCGGCCGCTGGAAGTCGAACAAAGCTCCGCGATCTCATCCGCGGTGCTTGTAAAGTGCAGATCCGCTGGGCTGGAGCTATTTTGGGCCACTTGGCGCGCGCGCACGGCCTCCCGGAGGTGCCGGGTGGAGTGCGCGAGCGCACCGGCCGCTGGAAGTCGGATAAAGCTCCGCGATCTCATCCGCGGAGCTTGTAAAGTGCAGATCCGCTGGGCTGGAGCTATTTTCGGCCACTTGCGCATGCGCACGGCCTCCCGGAGGTGCCGGGTGGAGTGCGCGAGCGCACCGGCCGCTGGAAGTCGGATAAAGCTCCGCGATCTCATCCGCGGAGCTTGTAAAGTGCAGATCCGCTGGGCTGGAGCTATTTTCGGCCACTTGCGCATGCGCACGGCCTCCCGGAGGTTCCGGGCGGCGTGCGTAAGCGCACCGGCCGCTGGAAGTCGAATAATGCTCCGCGATCTCATCCGCGGTGCTTACAACTAGCCGATCCGGTCGGCCTGGAGCTATTTTCGGCCACTTGGCCCGCGCGCACGGCCTCCCGGCTGTCCCGGTGGTCCCGGTCGCCTCCGCGGGCGGTTAAAAAAATCTCAAGTGAGCCTACCTTAAGAGAGTGACTGTTACTCCCGCCGTTTGGCCGCTCAGAGTGCCACCGGACGCGCAGCAACGCGAGTGTGCGCTAAGTGCGAGAGGTGGCGTATTTACCCGCCGTGTCCGCTAGAGGGAGGTATTTCCCCGTTACAAGCTCCGGGAAGATCAGCGGGACGCGGAGAACGCTTAGCCGGGGCTCTGGAAGCCTCGGGCGGCTTAGAAAGTGAGGAGAAAAGCACCCGGAGAAGCGGCTGGAGGTGCTCTGGAAGTTCAGCGGGCCGCGTAAAACGCTTAGCCGGGGCTCTGGAAGCCTCGTTCGGCTTATAAAGTGAGGAGGAAAGCACTCGGGGAACCGGCTGGAGGTGCTGTGGAAGTTCAGCGGGCCGCGTAAAACGCTTAGCCGGGGCTCTGGAAGCCTCGTTCGGCTTAGGAAGTGAGGTGGAAAGCACCCGGAGAATATTTCAATATGATTTGACTATAAATGCGATCATATGTAGTATATATCACATATTTATCCACGAACCGTTCAAGAAAATGTCAAATGAGCCTAACTTAAGAGAGTGACTGTTACTCCCGCCGTTTGGCCGCTCAAAGTGCCACCGGACGCGCAGCAACGGGTGTGTGCGCTAAGTGCGAGAGGTGGCGTATTTACCCGCCGTGTCCGCTGGAGGGAGGTAATTCCCCGTTACGACCTCCGGGGAGATCAACGGGACGTGGAGAACGCTTAGCCGGGGCTCTGGAAGCCTCGGGCGGCTTAGAAAGTGAGGAGGAAAGCAGCCGGGGAACCGGCTGGAGGTGCTCTGGAAGCTCAGCGGGCCGCGCAAAACGCTTAGCCGGGGCTCTGGAAGCCTCGTTCGGCTTAAACAGTGAGGAGGAAAGCAGCCGTGGAACCGGCTGGAAGTGCTGTGGAGGCTCGGCGGGCCGCGTAAAATGCTTAGCCGGGGTGCTGGAAGCCTCGTTCGGCTTAAAGAGTGAGGAGTAAAGCACCATGAGGACCGTCTGGAGGTCTTCTGGAAGCACAGCGGGCCGTGGAGAACGCTTAGCCGGGGTGGTGGAAGCCTGGGCCGGCTTAGAGAGTGAGGAGTAAAGCACCATGAGGACCGGCTGGAGGTCTTCTGGAAGCACAGCGGGCCGTGGAGAACGCTTAGCCGGGGTGCTGGAAGTCGAGTAAGGCTCAGCCATCTCGTCCAAGGTGCTTACAAAGTGCATGTCCGCTCGGCTGGAGGTATTTCCGGCCACCCGGCGCGTGTGCACGGCCTCTGGGTGGCTCCGGGCCGGCTAGAATTCCGGACCGCGATCGCTAACTCGCGGGACCCTAAATGGCCCGCGGACCAGCCGGCGGGACCTCGGTGACCACCCATCCGCCTCGCGGTGGTCCCCGGCCGGGTAGAATTCCGGACCGCGATCGGTACCTCGCGGGACCCTAAATGGCCCGCGGACCAGCCGGCGGGACCTCGGTGAGCACCCATCCGCCTCGCGGTGGTTCCCGGCCGGCTAGAATTCCGGACCGTGATCGCTAACTCGCGGGACCCTAAATGGCCCGCGGACCAGCCGGCGGGACCTCGGTGACCACCCATCCGCCTCGCGGTGGTCCCCGGCCGGGTAGAATTCCGGACCGCGATCGGTACCTCGCGGGACCCTAAATGTCCCGCGGACCAGCCGGCGGGACCTCGGTGAGCACCCATCCGCCTCGCGGTGGTTCCCGGCCGGCTAGAATTCCGGACCGCGATCGCTAACTCGCGGGACCCTAAATGGCCCGCGGACCAGCCGGCGGGACCTCATTGAAGACCCATCCGCCTCGCGGTGGTCCCCGGCCGGCTAGAATTCCGGACCGCGATCGGTACCTCGCGGGACCCTAAATGGCCCGCGGACCAGCCGGCGGGACCTCGGTGAGCACCCATCCGCCTCGCGGTGGTTCCCGGCCGGCTAGAATTCCGGACCGCGATCGCTAACTCGCGGGACCCTAAATGGCCCGCGGACCAGCCGGCGGGACCTCGGTGACCACCCATCCGCCTCGCGGTGGTCCCCGGCCGGGTAGAATTCCGGACCGCGATCGGTACCTCGCGGGACCCTAAATGGCCCGCGGACCAGCCGGCGGGACCTCGGTGAGCACCCATCCGCCTCGCGGTGGTTCCCGGCCGGCTAGAATTCCGGACCGCGATCGGTAACTCGCGGGACCCTAAATGGCCCGCGGACCAGCCGGCGGGACCTCGGTGAAGACCCATCCGCCTCGCGGTGGTCCCCGGCCGGCTAGAATTCCGGACCGCGATCGGTAACTCGCGGGACCCTAAATGGCCCGCGGACCAGCCGGCGGGACCTCGGTGAAGACCCATCCGCCTCGCGGTGGTCCCCGGCCGGGTAGAATTCCGGACCGCGATCGGTAACTCGCGGGACCCTAAATGGCCCGCGGACCAGCCGGCGGGACCTCGGTGAAGACCCATCCGCCTCGCGGTGGTCCCCGGCCGGCTAGAATTCCGGACCGCGATCGGTAACTCGCGGGACCCTAAATGGCCCGCGGACCAGCCGGCGGGACCTCGGTGAAGACCCATCCGCCTCGCGGTGGTCCCCGGCCGGCTAGAATTCCGGACCGCGATCGGTAACTCGCGGGACCCTAAATGGCCCGCGGACCAGCCGGCGGGACCTCGGTGAAGACCCATCCGCCTCGCGGTGGTCCCTGGCCGGGTAGAATTCCGGACCGCGATCGCTAACTCGCGGGACCCTAAATGGCCCGCGGACCAGCCGGCGGGACCTCGGTGAAGACCCATCCGCCTCGCGGTGGTCCCCGGCCGGCTAGAATTCCGGACCGCGATCGCTAACTCTCGGGACCCTAAATGGCCCGCGGACCAGCCGGCGGGACCTCGGTGACCACCCATCCGCCTCGCGGTGGTCCCTGGCCGGCTAGAATTCCGGACCGCGATCGCTAACTCGCGGGACCCTAAATGGCCCGCGGACCAGCCGGCGGTACCTCGGTGACCACCCATCCGCCTCGCGGTGGTCCCTGGCCGGGTAGAATTCCGGACCGCGATCGGTAACTCGCGGGACCCTAAATGGCCCGCGGACCAGCCGGCGGGACCTCGGTGAAGACCCATCCGCCTCGCGGTGGTCCCCGGCCGGCTAGAATTCCGGACCGCGATCGCTAACTCGCGGGACCGCAATTGGCCCGCGGACCAGCCGGCGGGACCCGCTTGACTTCCTATCCGCCTTCGCTGGTTCCCAAGTCGGCTAGAATTCCGGACCGCGATCGCTAACTCGCGGGACCGCAATTGGCCCGCGGACCAGCCGGCGGGACCCACTTGACTTCCTATCCGCCTTCGCTGGTTCCCAAGTCGGCTAGAATTCCGGACCGCAATCGCTAACTCGCGGGACCGCAATTGGCCCGCGGACCAGCCGGCGGGACCCAATCCACTTCCTATCCGCCTTCGCTGGTTCCCAAGTCGGCTAGAATTCCGGACCGCGATCGCTAACTCG
This sequence comes from Syngnathus floridae, assembly GCF_059516105.1. Lineage (NCBI taxonomy): Eukaryota > Metazoa > Chordata > Actinopteri > Syngnathiformes > Syngnathidae > Syngnathus > Syngnathus floridae. Next base: position 12,399 of record NW_028284206.1, on the reverse strand, counting down.
CGGGACCGCAATTGGCCCGCGGACCAGCCGGCGGGACCCGCTCCACTTCCTATCCGCCTTCGCTGGTTCCCAAGTCGGCCACAAATTACGATTATTCGGCCTCTCGCTCTGGAAGTGCCATCGGCACTTGCTCGGAAAAGTGTCCGCCTCTTCTGGTTCCCTAGGTCGGCCGCCAAATGCGAAAAATCGGCCTCTACCCCGTTTGGGTACCAGGGGTAGGGTGCAGTACCAACTTTGGTCTTCAGGTGCGCCAGAGCGCGATGGTTGGTCCCACTAGTCAGCGTACTCATCGACGGTTTACTCCCCTTTCGCAAAATATAGTGGGCACGTATGTGCAGGACTGTTTATTTTTATTTTGAAAAATTTTCTAAGTGCCAGCGGACGCTGGCACACGACGTGTCCGAGCCACGATGGTGCCCAGGCCGGACAGCGACGGCGAAAAAGCCCATTCTGGAAGTTTCGAATATGCCAACGGCAAAAGCGGCGTGATGTGTCCGCCTCGGCTGGTTCTCCGGCCGGCCAGAAAAAGTGAAAATTCGGCCTCTCGCTCTGGAGGTCCGACGAACTTTGGCGAATATTTTCTAAGTGCCAACGGGTGTTACACCGTAATGTGTCCGACGCGGCTGGTTCCTCCGGTCGGCCAGAAAAAGTGAAAATTCGGCCTCTTCGCCTGGAAGTCCGGCCGACTTGGGCGAATATTTTCTAAGTGCCAACGGGTGTTGCGCCGAAATGTGTCCGACTCGGCTGGTTCCCCGAGTCGGCCCGAACGAGCGAAAATTCGGCCTCTTCGCCTGGAAGTCCGACGAACTTTGGCGAATATTTTCTAAGTGCCAACGGGTGTTCGGCCGTAATGTGTCCGACTCGGCTGGTTCCCCGAGTCGGCCCGAACGAGCGAAAATTCGGCCTCTTCGCCTGGAGGTCCAACGAACTTTGGCGAATATTTTCTAAGTGCCAACGGGTGTTACACCGTAATGTGTCCGACTCGGCTGGTTCCCCGAGTCGGTCAGAAAAAGTGAAAATTCAGGCTCTTCGCCTGGAAGTCCGGCCGACTTTGGCGAATATTTTCTAAGTGCCAACGGGTTTTCGGCCGTAATGTGTCCGACTCGGCTGGTTCCCCGAGTCGGCCCGAACGAGCGAAAATTCAGCCTCTTCGCCTGGAAGTCCGGCCGACTTTGGCGAATATTTTCTAAGTGCCAACGGGTGTTCGGCCGTAACGTGTCCGACTCGGCTGGTTCCCCGAGTCGGCCCGAACGAGTGAAAATTCGGCCTCTTGCTCTGGAAGTCCTGCCAATTTGAGCGAATATTTTCTAAGTGCCATCGGGTCTTGCCCGGAAAAGTGTCCGACTCGGCTGGTTCCCTAGTTCGGCCACATAATGTGAAAATTCGGCCTCTTGCTCTGGAAGTCCTGCCAACTTGAGCGAATATTTTCTAAGTGCCATCGGGTCTTGCCCGGAAAAGTGTCCGACTCGGCTGGTTCCCCGAGTCGGCCCGAACGAGCGAAAATTCGGCCTCTTGCTCTGGAAGTCCTGCCAACTTGAGCGAATATTTTCTAAGTGCCATCGGGTCTTGCCCGGAAAAGTGTCCGACTCGGCTGGTTCCCCGAGTCGGCCCGAACGAGCGAAAATTCGGCCTCTTGCTCTGGAAGTCCTGCCAACTTGAGCGAATATTTTCTAAGTGCCATCGGGTCTTGCCCGGAAAAGTGTCCGACTCGGCTGGTTCCCCGAGTCGGCCACGGAATGTGAAAATTCGGCCTCTTGCTCTGGAAGTCCTGCCAACTTGAGCGAATATTTTCTAAGTGCCATCGGGTCTTGCCCGGAAAAGTGTCCGACTCGGCTGGTTCCCCGAGTCGGCCCGAACGAGCGAAAATTCGGCCTCTTGCTCTGGAAGTCCTGCCAACTTGAGCGAATATTTTCTAAGTGCCATCGGGTCTTGCCCGGAAAAGTGTCCGACTCGGCTGGTTCCCTAGTTCGGCCACATAATGTGAAAATTCGGCCTCTTGCTCTGGAAGTCCTGCCAACTTGAGCGAATATTTTCTAAGTGCCATCGGGTCTTGCCCGGAAAAGTGTCCGACTCGTCTGGTTCCCCGAGTCGGCCCGAACGAGCGAAAATTCGGCCTCTTGCTCTGGAAGTCCTGCCAACTTGAGCGAATATTTTCTAAGTGCCATCGGGTCTTGCCCGGAAAAGTGTCCGACTCGGCTGGTTCCCCGAGTCGGCCACGGAATGTGAAAATTCGGCCTCTTGCTCTGGAAGTCCTGCCAACTTGAGCGAATATTTTCTAAGTGCCATCGGGTCTTGCCCGGAAAAGTGTCCGACTCGGCTGGTTCCCCGAGTCGGCCCGAACGAGCGAAAATTCGGCCTCTTGCTCTGGAAGTCCTGCCAACTTGAGCGAATATTTTCTAAGTGCCATCGGGTCTTGCCCGGAAAAGTGTCCGACTCGGCTGGTTCCCTAGTTCGGCCACATAATGTGAAAATTCGGCCTCTTGCTCTGGAAGTCCTGCCAACTTGAGCGAATATTTTCTAAGTGCCATCGGGTCTTGCCCGGAAAAGTGTCCGACTCGTCTGGTTCCCCGAGTCGGCCCGAACGAGCGAAAATTCGGCCTCTTGCTCTGGAAGTCCTGCCAACTTGAGCGAATATTTTCTAAGTGCCATCGGGTCTTGCCCGGAAAAGTGTCCGACTCGGCTGGTTCCCCGAGTCGGCCACGGAATGTGAAAATTCGGCCTCTCGCTCTGGAAGTCCTGCCAACTTGAGCGAATATTTTCTAAGTGCCATCGGGTCTTGCCCGGAAAAGTGTCCGACTCGGCTGGTTCCCCGAGTCGGCCCGAACGAGCGAAAATTCGGCCTCTCGCTCTGGAAGTCCTGCCAACTTGAGCGAATATTTTCTAAGTGCCATCGGGTCTCTCCCGGAAAAGTGTCCGACTCGTCCGGTTCCCTAGTTCGGCCACATAATGTGAAAATTCGGCCTCTTGCTCTGGAAGTCCTGCCAACTTGAGCGAAAATTTTCTAAGTGCCATCGGGTCTCTCCCGGAAAAGTGTCCGACTCGTCCGGTTCCCTAGTTCGGCCACATAATGTGAAAATTCGGCCTCTTGCTCTGGAAGTCCTGCCAACTTGAGCGAATATTTTCCAAGTGCCATCGGGTCTCTCCCGGAAAAGTGTCCGCCTCGTCCGGTTCCCTAGTTCGGCCACGGAATGTGAAAATTCGGCCTCTCTGAGGTACCAGGGGTACGCATTTAGGTACCAGGGGTAGTCGCTGAGGTACCAGGGGTATGCATTTAGGTACCAGGGGAGACCACTACGGTCTGTTGGTCCCCCTAGTTAGTGTACTCATCGGTTTACTCCCCTTTCGCAAAATATAGTCGGCACGTATGTGCAGGACTGTTTATTTTTATTTTGAAAAATGTTCTAAGTGCCAACGGAAGCTGGCACACGAACTGTCCGAGCCACGATGGTGCCCAGGCCGGACAGCGACGGCGAAAAAGCCGATGTGTGTTTGATGGAAGTTTCGAATATTTTCAAAGTGCCAACGGCACTTGCGGGGTGATGTGTCCGCCTCGTCTGGTTCCCCAGGTCGGCCAGAAAAAGTGAAAATTCGGCCTCTTCTCCTGGAAGTCCGGCCAAGTTTGGCGAATATTTTCAAAGTGCCAACGGCACTTGCGGGGTGATGTGTCCGCCTCGTCTGGTTCCCCAGGTCGGCCAGAACAAGTGAAAATTCGGCCTCTTCTCCTGGAAGTCCGGCCAAGTTTGGCGAATATTTTCAAAGTGCCAACGGCACTTGCGGGGTGATGTGTCCGCCTCGTCTGGTTCCCCAGGTCGGCCAGAACAAGTGAAAATTCGGCCTCTTCTCCTGGAAGTCCGGCCAAGTTTGGCGAATATTTTCAAAGTGCCAACGGCACTTGCGGGGTGATGTGTCCGCCTCGTCTGGTTCCCCATAACGGCCAGAACAAGTGAAAATTCGGCCTCTTCTCCTGGAAGTCTGGCCAAGTTTGGCGAATATTTTCAAAGTGCCAACGGCACTTGCGGGGTGATGTGTCCGCCTCGTCTGGTTCCCCATAACGGCCAGAACAAGTGAAAATTCGGCCTCTTCTCCTGGAAGTCTGGCCAAGTTTGGCGAATATTTTCAAAGTGCCAACGGCACTTGCGGGGTGATGTGTCCGCCTCGTCTGGTTCCCCATAACGGCCAGAACAAGTGAAAATTCGGCCTCTTCTCCTGGAAGTCTGGCCAAGTTTGGCGAATATTTTCTAAGTGCCAACGACTCAACCAGCGTAAAGTGTCCGCCTCGGCTGGTTCCCCACAACGGCCAGAACAAGTGAAAATTCGGCCTCTTCTCCTGGAAGTCTGGCCAAGTTTGGCGAATATTTTCTAAGTGCCAACGACTCAACCAGCGTAAAGTGTCCGCCTCGGCTGGTTCCCCAGGTCGGCCACCAAAAGTGAAAATTCGGCCTCTTCTCCTGGAAGTCTGGCCAAGTTTGGCAAATATTTTCTAAGTGCCAACGACTCGACCAGCGTAAAGTGTCCGCCTCGGCTGGTTCCCCATAACGGCCACCAAAAGTGAAAATTCGGCCTCTTCTCCTGGAAGTCAAGCCAAGTTTGGCAAATATTTTCTAAGTGCCAACGACTCAACAGCCGTAAAGTGTCCGCCTCGGCTGGTTCCCCAGGTCGGCCACCAAAAGTGAAAATTCGGCCTCTTCTCCTGGAAGTCTGGCCAAGTTTGGCGAATATTTTCTAAGTGCCAACGACTCAACCAGCGTAAAGTGTCCGCCTCGGCTGGTTCCCCATAACGGCCACCAAAAGTGAAAATTCGGCCTCTTCTCCTGGAAGTCAAGCCAAGTTTGGCAAATATTTTCTAAGTGCCAACGGCTCTTGAGCCGAAAAGTGTCCGCCTCGGCTGGTTCCCCATAACGGCCATGAAAAGTGAAAATTCGGCCTCTTCTCCTGGAAGTCAAGCCAAGTTTGGCAAATATTTTCTAAGTGCCAACGACTCAACCAGCCTAAAGTGTCCGCCTCGGCTGGTTCCCCAGGTCGGCCACCAAAAGTGAAAATTCGGCCTCTTCTCCTGGAAGTCTGGCCAAGTTTGGCAAATATTTTCTAAGTGCCAACGACTCAACCAGCCTAAAGTGTCCGCCTCGGCTGGTTCCCCAGGTCGGCCACCAAAAGTGAAAATTCGGCCTCTTCTCCTGGAAGTCAAGCCAAGTTTGGCGAATATTTTCTAAGTGCCAACGACTCAACCAGCCTAAAGTGTCCGCCTCGGCTGGTTCCCCAGGTCGGGTACCACAAGTGAAAATTCGGCCTCTTCTCCTGGAAGTCAAGCCAAGTTTGGCGAATATTTTCTAAGTGCCATCGACTCGACCAGCGTAAAGTGTCCGCCTCGGCTGGTTCCCCATAACGGCCCACAAAAGTGAAAATTCGGCCTCTTCTCCTGGAAGTCAAGCCAAGTTTGGCAAATATTTTCTAAGTGCCAACGACTCAACCAGCGTAAAGTGTCCGCCTCGGCTGGTTCCCCATAACGGCCACCAAAAGTGAAAATTCGGCCTCTTCTCCTGGAAGTCTGGCCAAGTTTGGCAAATCTTTTCTAAGTGCCAACGACTCAACCAGCCTAAAGTGTCCGCCTCGGCTGGTTCCCCAGGTCGGCCACCAAAAGTGAAAATTCGGCCTCTTCTCCTGGAAGTCTGGCCAAGTTTGGCAAATATTTTCTAAGTGCCAACGACTCAACCAGCCTAAAGTGTCCGCCTCGGCTGGTTCCCCAGGTCGGCCACCAAAAGTGAAAATTCGGCCTCTTCTCCTGGAAGTCAAGCCAAGTTTGGCGAATATTTTCTAAGTGCCAACGACTCAACCAGCCTAAAGTGTCCGCCTCGGCTGGTTCCCCAGGTCGGCCACCAAAAGTGAAAATTCGGCCTCTTCTCCTGGAAGTCAAGCCAAGTTTGGCAAATATTTTCTAAGTGCCAACGACTCAACCAGCGTAAAGTGTCCGCCTCGGCTGGTTCCCCAGGTTGGCCACCAAAAGTGAAAATTCGGCCTCTTCTCCTGGAAGTCAAGCCAAGTTTGGCAAATATTTTCTAAGTGCCAACGGCTCTTGAGCCGAAAAGTGTCCGCCTCGGCTGGTTCCCCAGGTCGGCCACCAAAAGCGAAAATTCGGCCTCTTCTCCTGGAAGTCAAGCCAAGTTTGGCAAATATTTTCTAAGTGCCAACGGCTCTTGAGCCGAAAAGTGTCCGCCTCGGCTGGTTCCCCAGGTCGGCCACCAAAAGCGAAAATTCGGCCTCTTCTCCTGGAAGTCCTGCCAACTTGTGCGAATTTTTTCTAAGTGCCAACGACTCAACAGCCGTAAAGTGTCCGCCTCGGCTGGTTCCCCATAACGGCCACCAAAAGCGAAAATTCGGCCTCTTGCTCTGGAAGTCCTGCCAACTTGTGCGAATTTTTTCTAAGTGCCAACGACTCAACAGCCGTAAAGTGTCCGCCTCGGCTGGTTCCCCATAACGGCCACCAAAAGCGAAAATTCGGCCTCTGGCCCCGGAAGTCCTGCCAACTTGTGCGAATTTTTTCTAAGTGCCAACGGCTCTTGAGCCGAAAAGTGTCCGCCTCGGCTGGTTCCCGCGGTCGGCCGCCGAAAGCGAAAATTCGGCCTCTCCCTCTTTAGGTACCAGGGGTTGGGGTACCAGGGGTAGGGTGCAGTACCAACTTTGGTCTTCAGGTGCGCCAGAGTACGATGGTTGGTCCCCCTAGTCAGCGTACTCATCAACGATTTACCCCCCTTTCGCAAAATATAGTCAGAACGAGCATGGGGGGCGCATAATTTACCCCACAAAATGAAAGGGCCCGGTGCCGAGCGCTTGGTCATGGCCGCCAGCAGCGCCCCTTGCTCGGTGGGAACACAACACGCAGGGTTGCACAGCACCCTGGAAGGCACAAAGAGAGTGAAAAATTTTCTAAGTGTCACTCTTGACGAAAAATGTCTAAGTGCCTCTCTTGACGAAAAATTTCTAAGTGCCACGCTTGACGAAAAATGTCTAAGTGCCACAGCGCTCGAAAATTTCCTAAGTGCGAGCACGGCTGTGAAATATTCAAAGTACAAGGAACGCTGGCAGAATCTCTCGACGGCCGTCTGCTCCCGGCGGCCGCCGTGAAGTCTCCCCTCCCGGGGACGGCTGTCTGCTCCCGGCAGCCGTCCTTAACCCCCTCCCCACACGTTGGACGAACACCAGCCGAGGGCGAAAGGCTCGCGGTGTGGAAGGATCGTGGCCACGGCTAATCTAGCGATGCCCGCGTTGGACGGTCACACCGCACGACAGAGCGGGGCCTGCATCCGGCGCGAGGCGGCCTTCAGGCACGTGGCTCGAGACGACCTCACCCGCCCTAGCCCGGAGCGGAAAGACTTTGAAATTTTCAAAGTCCAAGGAACACTGGCAGAATGGGAGGACCGGCCGCCTCCTTAAACACAGGCCGGAGAGATGGAGCGGGATCAGCGGCCCGCGCGTTGAGCGAACACCGGCCGAGGGCGAAAGGCTCGCGGTGTGGAAGGATCGTGGCCACGGCTAATCTAGCGATGCCCGCGTTGGACGGTCACACCGCACGACAGAGCGGGGCCTGCATCCGGCGCGAGGCGGCCTTCAGGCACGTGGTTCGAGACGACCTCACCCGCCCTAGCCCGGAGCGGAAAGACTTTGAAATAGTCAAAGTCCAAGGAACACTGGCAGAATCTCTCGACGGCCGTCTGCTCCCGGCGGCCGCCGTGAAGTCTCCCCTCCCGGGGACGGCTGTCTGCTCCCGGCAGCCGTCCATAACCCCCTCCCCACACGTTGGTTGAACATCAGCCGAGGGCGAAAGGCTCGCGGTGTGGAAGGATCGTGGCCACGGCTAATCTAGCGATGCCCGCGTTGGACGGTCACACCGCACGACAGAGCGGGGCCTGCATCCGGCGCGAGGCGGCCTTCAGGCACGTGGTTCGAGACGACCTCACCCGCCCTAGCCCGGAGCGGAAAGACTTTTCAAAGTCCAAGGAACACTGGCAGAATGGGAGGACCGGCCGCCTCCTTAAACACAGGCCGGAGCGACCGAGCGGGATCAGCGGCCCGCGCGCAGGGTCTTTGAAATGTACAAAGTCCTAGGGACAATGGCAGAATCGCTCGACGGCCGTCTGCTCCCGGCGGCCGCGGTGAAGGGACTGTACACCCCACCCGGGGACGGCTGTCTGCTCCCGGCAGCCGTCCTTCCCCCCCACCCCACACGTTGACCGACACCGGCCGAGGGCGAAAGGCTCGCGGTGTGGAAGGATCGTGGCCACGGCTAATCTAGCGATGCCCGCGTTGGACGGTCACACCGCACGACAGAGCGGGGCCTGCATCCGGCGCGAGGCGGCCTTCAGGCACGTGGTTCGAGACGACCTCACCCGCCCTAGCCCGGAGCGAAAAGACTTTGAAATATTCAAAGTCCAAGGAACACTGGCAGAATGGGAGGACCGGCCGCCTCCTTAAACACAGGCCGGAGCGACCGAGCGGGATCAGCGGCCCGCGCGGAGGGTCTTTAAAATGTACAAAGTCCTAGGAACAATGGCAGAATCGCTCGACGGCCGTCTGCTCCCGGCGGCCGCGGTGGAAGGACTGTACACCCCACCCGGGGACGGCTGTCTGCTCCCGGCAGCCGTCCTTCCCCCCCACCCACACGTTGACCGACACCGGCCGAGGGCGAAAGGCTCGCGGTGTGGAAGGATCGTGGCCACGGCTAATCTAGCGATGCCCGCGTTGGACGGTCACACCGCACGACAGAGCGGGGCCGCATCTGGCGCGAGGCGGCCTTCAGGCACGTGGTTCGAGACGACCTCACCCGCCCTAGCCCGGAGCGGAAAGACTTTGAAATTTTCAAAGTCCAAGGAACACTGGCAGAATGGGAGGACCGGCCGCCTCCTTAAACACAGGCCGGGCGAAAAATATGCGAATGTTGGGTCTCATCCAAGAAAGGGAGTTACCGGCCGCCTCCTTAAACACAGGCCGGGCGAAAAATATGCGAATGGTCCATCCAAGGAAGGAGGACCGGCCGCCTCCTTAAACACAGGCCGGGCGAAAAATATGCGAATGGTCCATCCAAGGAAGGAGGAGCGGCCGCCTCCTTAAACACAGGCCGGAGAGATGGAGCGGGATCAGCGGCCCGCGCTTTGAGCGACCACCGGCCGAGGGCGAAAGGCTCGCGGTGTGGAAGGATCGTGGCCACGGCTAATCTAGCGATGCCCGCGTTGGACGGTCACACCGCACGACAGAGCGGGGCCTGCATCCGGCGCGAGGCGGCCTTCAGGCACGTGGTTCGAGACGACTTCACCCGCCCTAGCCCGGAGCTGAAACTCTGCGAATGTTAACATCCAAGGATGGAGGCAACGGCCGTCTCGTTAAGCTGAGGCCGGAGGAAAGTCTGCGGATTCGGGGCATCCAAGGCAGATGGAGGTGCCGGCCGCCTCGGTAAACAGAGGCCGGACCGACCGACATGCGACCATGACCCGCCTTGGTAGGGCCCCCACCGGCCCCGGCTAGCGCCGGCGTTGGGTGGACGGTTCCTCCCCACTTGCGGGTCGCCCTCTAGCGCTACGGCCGCCGCGCGAGCGCGCGCTCCGACGCCGCCCCCGCAGGCCTAGCGCGAGCCGTACGGCAGCGAGACCGAGACGCCCCGATTCCACGCACGCACCTAGCGGTCATCAACGGAGGCCGAGCGCGCGATCCGACTCGCGGCACGCCACGTGGGCGTCCGCCGGCCGCGCCGGTCTACCGCGAAAGATGTTTCTCAAACCCTCGCCTAACCTAGGGACGGCTATCTCGGGAAGCCGCCCCCGCATCTGCACCTATCCGCTAAGCCCTCCCGACCACCGCGAAGCGGGAGGACGTCTATCGTGGCCGCCGGGGCGTATGACCCCTCCGCGTGA
>NW_028284205.1:25000-40119 GCF_059516105.1 Syngnathus floridae | reverse complement strand
CAGGAGAAGAGGCCGAATTTTCACTTGTGGTACCCGACCTGGGAACCAGCCGAGGCGGACACTTTAGGCTGGTTGAGTCGTTGGCACTTAGAAAATATTCGCCAAACTTGGCCAGACTTCCAGGAGAAGAGGCCGAATTTTCACTTGTTCTGGCCGTTATGGGGAACCAGCCGAGGCGGACACTTTACGCTGGTTGAGTCGTTGCACTTAGAAAATATTCGCCAAACTTGGCCAGACTTCCAGGAGAAGAGGCCGAATTTTCACTTGTTCTGGCCGTTATGGGGAACCAGCCGAGGCGGACACTTTACGGCTGTTGAGTCGTTGGCACTTAGAAAATATTCGCCAAACTTGGCCAGACTTCCAGGAGAAGAGGCCGAATTTTCACTTGTTCTGGCCGACCTGGGGAACCAGACGAGGCGGACACATCACCCCGCAAGTGACGTTGGCACTTTGAAAATATTCGCCAAACTTGGCCAGACTTCAGGAGAAGAGGCCGAATTTTCACTTGTTCTGGCCGACCTGGGGAACCAGACGAGGCGGACACATCACCCCGCAAGTGCCGTTGGCACTTTGAAAATATTCGCCAAACTTGGCCAGACTTCCAGGAGAAGAGGCCGAATTTTCACTTGTTCTGGCCGACCTGGGGAACCAGACGAGGCGGACACATCACCCCGCAAGTGCCGTTGGCACTTAGAAAATATTCGCCAAACTTGGCCGGACTTCCAGGAGAAGAGGCCGAATTTTCACTTTTTCTGGCCGACCTGGGGAACCAGACGAGGCGGACACATCACCCCGCAAGTGCCGTTGGCACTTTGAAATATTCGAAACTTCCATCAAACACACATCGGCTTTTTCGCCGTCGCTGTCCGGCCTGGGCACCATCGTGGCTCGGACAGTTCGTGTGCCAGCTTCCGTTGGCACTTAGAACATTTTTCAAAATAAAAATAAACAGTCCTGCACATACGTGCCGACTATATTTTGCGAAAGGGGAGTAAACCGATGAGTACACTAACTAGGGGGACCAACAGACCGTAGTGGTCTCCCCTGGTACCTAAATGCATACCCCTGGTACCTCAGCGACTACCCCTGGTACCTAAATGCGTTCCCCTGGTACCTCAGAGAGGCCGAATTATTACATTCCGTGGCCGAACTAGGGAACCGGACGAGGCGGACACTTTTCCGGGAGAGACCCGATGGCACTTAGAAATATTCGCCAAAGTTCGTCGGACTTCCAGAGCAAGAGGCCGAATTTTCACATTATGTGGCCGAACTAGGGAATCCGGACGAGGCGGACACTTTTCCGGGAGAGACCCGATGGCACTTAGAAAATATTCGCTCAGTTGGCAGGACTTCCAGAGCAAGAGGCCGAATTTTCACATTATGTGGCCGAACTAGGGAACCGGCCGAGTCGGACACTTTTCCGGGAGAGACCCGATGGCACTTAGAAAATATTCGCTCAAGTTGGCAGGACTTCCAGAGCAAGAGGCCGAATTTTCACATTATGTGGCCGAACTAGGGAACCGGACGAGTCGGACACTTTTCGGGAGAGACCCGATGGCACTTAGAAATATTCGCTCAAGTTGGCAGGACTTCCAGAGCAAGAGGCCGAATTTTCACTTTTTCTGGCCGACTCGGGGACCAGCCGAGTCGGACACTTTTCCGGGCAAGACCCGATGGCACTTAGAAAATATTCGCTCAAGTTGGCAGGACTTCCAGGCGAAGAGGCCGAATTTTCACTTTTTCTGGCCGACTCGGGGAACCAGCCGAGTCGGACACTTTTCCGGGCAAGACCCGATGGCACTTAGAAAATATTCGCTCAAGTTGGCAGGACTTCCAGAGCAAGAGGCCGAATTTTCACATTATGTGGCCGAACTAGGGAACCAGCCGAGTCGGACACTTTTCCGGGCAAGACCCGATGGCACTTAGAAAATATTCGCTCAAGTTGGCAGGACTTCCAGAGCAAGAGGCCGAATTTTCACATTCCGTGGCCGAACTAGGGAACCGGACGAGGCGGACACTTTTCGGGAGAGACCCGATGGCACTTAGAAAATATTCGCTCAAGTTGGCAGGACTTCCAGAGCAAGAGGCCGAATTTTCGCTCGTTCTGGCCGACTCGGGGAACCAGCCGAGTCGGACACTTTTCCGGGCAAGACCCGATGGCACTTAGAAAATATTCGCTCAAGTTGGCAGGACTTCCAGGCGAAGAGGCTGAATTTTCACTTTTTCTGGCCGACTCGGGGAACCAGCCGAGTCGGACACTTTTCCGGGCAAGACCCGATGGCACTTAGAAAATATTCGCTCAAGTTGGCAGGACTTCCAGAGCAAGAGGCCGAATTTTCGCTCGTTCGGGCCGACTCGGGGAACCAGCCGAGTCGGACACTTTTCCGGCAAGACCCGATGGCACTTAGAAAATATTCGCTCAAGTTGGCAGGACTTCCAGGCGAAGAGGCTGAATTTTCACTTTTTCTGGCCGACTCGGGGAACCAGCCGAGTCGGACACTTTTCCGGGCAAGACCCGATGGCACTTAGAAAATATTCGCTCAAGTTGGCAGGACTTCCAGAGCAAGAGGCCGAATTTTCGCTCGTTCGGGCCGACTCGGGGAACCAGCCGAGTCGGACACTTTTCCGGGCAAGACCCGATGGCACTTAGAAAATATTCGCTCAAGTTGGCAGGACTTCCAGAGCAAGAGGCCGAATTTTCACATTATGTGGCCGAACTAGGGAACCAGCCGAGTCGGACACTTTTCCGGGCAAGACCCGATGGCACTTAGAAAATATTCGCTCAAGTTGGCAGGACTTCCAGAGCAAGAGGCCGAATTTTCGCTCGTTCGGGCCGACTCGGGGAACCAGACGAGTCGGACACTTTTCCGGGCAAGACCCGATGGCACTTAGAAAATATTCGCTCAAGTTGGCAGGACTTCCAGAGCAGAGGCCGAATTTTCACATTATGTGGCCGAACTAGGGAACCGGACGGGTCGGACACTTTTCCGGGCAAGAGCCGATGGCACTTAGAAAATATTCGCTCAAGTTGGCAGGACTTCCAGAGCAAGAGGCCGAATTTTCGCTCGTTCGGGCCGACTCGGGGAACCAGCCGAGTCGGACACTTTTCCGGGCAAGACCCGATGGCACTTAGAAAATATTCGCTCAAGTTGCAGGACTTCCAGAGCAAGAGGCCGAATTTTCGCTCGTTCGGGCCGACTCGGGGAACCAGCCGAGTCGGACACTTTTCCGGGCAAGACCCGATGGCACTTAGAAAATATTCGCTCAAGTTGGCAGGACTTCAGAGCAAGAGGCCGAATTTTCGCTCGTTCGGGCCGACTCGGGGAACCAGCCGAGTCGGACACTTTCCGGCAAGACCCGATGGCACTTAGAAAATATTCGCTCAAGTTGGCAGGACTTCCAGGCGAAGAGGCCGAATTTTCGCTCGTTCGGGCCGACTCGGGGAACCAGCCGAGTCGGACACTTTTCCGGGCAAGACCCGATGGCACTTAGAAAATATTCGCTCAAGTTGGCAGGACTTCCAGAGCGAGAGGCCGAATTTTCGCTCGTTCGGGACGACTCGGGGAACCAGCCGAGTCGGACACTTTTCCGGGCAAGACCCGATGGCACTTAGAAAATATTCGCTCAAGTTGGCAGGACTTCCAGAGCAAGAGGCCGAATTTTCGCTCGTTCGGGCCGACTCGGGGAACCAGCCGAGTCGGACACTTTTCCGGGCAAGACCCGATGGCACTTAGAAAATATTCGCTCAAGTTGGCAGGACTTCCAGGCGAAGAGGCCGAATTTTCGCTCGTTCGGGCCGACTCGGGAACCAGCCGAGTCGGACACTTTTCCGGGCAAGACCCGATGGCACTTAGAAAATATTCGCTCAAGTTGGCAGGACTTCCAGAGCGAGAGGCCGAATTTTCGCTCGTTCGGGACGACTCGGGAACCAGCCGAGTCGGACACTTTTCCGGGCAAGACCCGATGGCACTTAGAAATATTCGCTCAAGTTGGCAGGACTTCCAGAGCAAGAGGCCGAATTTTCACATTATGTGGCCGAACTAGGGAACCAGCCGAGTCGGACACTTTTCCGGGCAAGACCCGATGGCACTTAGAAAATATTCGCTCAAGTTGGCAGGACTTCCAGAGCAAGAGGCCGAATTTTCGCTCGTTCGGGCCGACTCGGGGAACCAGCCGAGTCGGACACTTTTCCGGGCAAGACCCGATGGCACTTAGAAATATTCGCTCAAGTTGGCAGGACTTCCAGAGCAAGAGGCCGAATTTTCACATTCCGTGGCCGACTCGGGGAACCAGCCGAGTCGGACACTTTTCCGGGCAAGACCCGATGGCACTTAGAAAATATTCGCTCAAGTTGGCAGGACTTCCAGAGCAAGAGGCCGAATTTTCGCTCGTTCGGGCCGACTCGGGGAACCAGCCGAGTCGGACACTTTTCCGGGCAAGACCCGATGGCACTTAGAAAATATTCGCTCAAGTTGGCAGGACTTCCAGAGCAAGAGGCCGAATTTTCACATTATGTGGCCGAACTAGGGATCCGGACGGGTCGGACACTTTTCCGGGCAAGAGCCGATGGCACTTAGAAAATATTCGCTCAAGTTGGCAGGACTTCCAGAGCAAGAGGCCGAATTTTCGCTCGTTCGGGCCGACTCGGGGAACCAGCCGAGTCGGACACTTTTCCGGGCAAGACCCGATGGCACTTAGAAAATATTCGCTCAAGTTGGCAGGACTTCAGAGCAAGAGGCCGAATTTTCGCTCGTTCGGGCCGACTCGGGGAACCAGCCGAGTCGGACACTTTTCCGGGCAAGACCCGATGGCACTTAGAAAATATTCGCTCAAGTTGGCAGGACTTCCAGAGCAAGAGGCCGAATTTTCACTCGTTCGGGCCGACTCGGGGAACCAGCCGAGTCGGACACGTTACGGCCGAACACCCGTTGGCACTTAGAAAATATTCGCCAAAGTTCGTCGGACTTCCAGAGCAAGAGGCCGAATTTTCGCTCGTTCGGGCCGACTCGGGGAACCAGCCGAGTCGGACACTTTTCCGGGCAAGCCCCGATGGCACTTAGAAAATATTCGCTCAAGTTGGCAGGACTTCCAGAGCAAGAGGCCGAATTTTCGCTCGTTCGGGCCGACTCGGGGAACCAGCCGAGTCGGACACTTTTCCGGGCAAGACCCGATGGCACTTAGAAAATATTCGCTCAAGTTGGCAGGACTTCCAGAGCAAGAGGCCGAATTTTCGCTCGTTCGGGCCGACTCGGGGAACCAGCCGAGTCGGACACTTTTCCGGGCAAGACCCGATGGCACTTAGAAAATATTCGCTCAAGTTGGCAGGACTTCCAGGCGAAGAGGCCGAATTTTCGCTCGTTCGGGGCCGACTCGGGGAACCAGCCGAGTCGGACACTTTTCCGGGCAAGACCCGATGGCACTTAGAAAATATTCGCTCAAGTTGGCAGGACTTCCAGAGCAAGAGGCCGAATTTTCACTCGTTCGGGCCGACTCGGGGAACCAGCCGAGTCGGACACGTTACGGCCGAACACCCGTTGGCACTTAGAAAATATTCGCCAAAGTTCGTCGGACTTCCAGAGCAAGAGGCCGAATTTTCGCTCGTTCGGGCCGACTCGGGGAACCAGCCGAGTCGGACACTTTTCCGGGCAAGCCCCGATGGCACTTAGAAAATATTCGCTCAAGTTGGCAGGACTTCCAGAGCAAGAGGCCGAATTTTCGCTCGTTCGGGCCGACTCGGGGAACCAGCCGAGTCGGACACTTTTCCGGGCAAGACCCGATGGCACTTAGAAAATATTCGCTCAAGTTGGCGGGACTTCCAGAGCGAGAGGCCGAATTTTCGCTCGTTCGGGCCGACTCGGGGAACCAGCCGAGTCGGACACTTTTCCGGGCAAGACCCGATGGCACTTAGAAAATATTCGCTCAAGTTGGCAGGACTTCCAGAGCAAGAGGCCGAATTTTCGCTCGTTCGGGCCGACTCGGGGAACCAGCCGAGTCGGACACGTTACGGCCGAACAGCCGTTGGCACTTTGAAAATATTCGCTCAAGTTGGCAGGACTTCCAGAGCAAGAGGCCGAATTTTCACTCGTTCGGGCCGACTCGGGGAACCAGCCGAGTCGGACACGTTACGGCCGAACAGCCGTTGGCACTTTGAAAATATTCGCTCAAGTTGGCAGGACTTCCAGAGCAAGAGGCCGAATTTTCACTCGTTCGGGCCGACTCGGGGAACCAGCCGAGTCGGACACGTTACGGCCGAACACCCGTTGGCACTTAGAAAATATTCGCTCAAGTTGGCAGATCTTCCAGAGCAAGAGGCCGAATTTTCGCTCGTTCGGGCCGACCGGAGGAACCAGCCGAGTCGGACACATTACGGTGTAACACCCGTTGGCACTTAGAAAATATTCGCCAAAGTTCGTTGGACCTCCAGGCGAAGAGGCCGAATTTTCGCTCCTTCGGGCCGACTCGGGGAACCAGCCGAGTCGGACACATTACGGCCGAACACCCGTTGGCACTTAGAAAATATTCGCCCAAGTCGGCCGGACTTCCAGGCGAAGAGGCCGAATTTTCGCTCGTTCGGGCCGACCGGAGGAACCAGCCGAGTCGGACACATTACGGTGTAACACCCGTTGGCACTTAGAAAATATTCGCCAAAGTTCGTCGGACCTCCAGAGCAAGAGGCCGAATTTTCACTTTTTCTGGCCGACCGGAGGAACCAGCCGCGTCGGACACATTACGGTGTAACACCCGTTGGCACTTAGAAAATATTCGCCAAAGTTCGTCGGACCTCCAGAGCGAGAGGCCGAATTTTCACTTTTTCTGGCCGACCGGAGAACCAGCCGAGGCGGACACATCGCGCCGCTTTTGCCGTTGGCATATTCGAAACTTCCAGAATCGGCTTTTTCGCCGTCGCTGTCCGGCCTGGGCACCATCGTGGCTCGGACACGTCGTGTGCCAGCGTCCGCTGGCACTTAGAAAATTTTTCAAAATAAAAATAAACAGTCCTGCACATACGTGCCCACTATATTTTGCGAAAGGGGAGTAAACCGTCGATGAGTACGCTGACTAGTGGGACCAACCATCGCGCTCTGGCGCACCTGAAGACCAAAGTTGGTACTGCACCCTACCCCTGGTACCCAAACGGGGTAGAGGCCGATTTTTCGCTTTTGGCGGCCGACCTAGGGAACCAGAAGAGGCGGACACTTTTCCGAGCAAGTGCCGATGGCACTTCCAGAGCGAGAGGCCGAATAATCGTAATTTGTGGCCGACTTGGGAACCAGCGAATGCGGATAGGAAGTGGAGCGGGTCCCGCCGGCTGGTCCGCGGGCCAATTGCGGTCCCGCGAGTTAGCGATCGCGGTCCGGAATTCTAGCCGACTTGGGAACCAGCGAAGGCGGATAGGAAGTCAAGCGGGTCCCGCTGGCTGGTCCGCGGGCCATTTAGGGTCCCGCGAGTTAGCGATCGCGGTCCGGAATTCTAGCCGACTTGGGAACCAGCGAAGGCGGATAGGAAGTGGAGCGGGTCCCGCCGGCTGGTCCGCGGGCCAATTGCGGTCCCGCGAGTTAGCGATCGCGGTCCGGAATTCTAGCCGACTTGGGAACCAGCGAAGGCGGATAGGAAGTCAAGCGGGTCCCGCTGGCTGGTCCGCGGGCCATTTAGGGTCCCGCGAGTTAGCGATCGCGGTCCGGAATTCTAGCCGACTTGGGAACCAGCGAAGGCGGATGGGAAGTCAAGTGGGTCCCGCCGGCTGGTCCGCGGGCCAATTGCGGTCCCGCGAGTTAGCGATCGCGGTCCGGAATTCTAGCCGACTTGGGAACCAGCGAAGGCGGATGGGTGGTCACCGAGGTCCCGCCGGCTGGTCCGCGGGCCATTTAGGGTCCCGCGAGTTACCGGTCGCGGCCCGGAATTCTAGCCGACTTGGGAACCAGCGAAGGCGGATAGGAAGTCAAGTGGGTCCCGCCGGCTGGTCCGCGGGCCATTTAGGGTCCCGCGAGTTAGCGATCGCGGTCCGGAATTCTAGCCGACTTGGGAACCAGCGAAGGCGGATGGGTGGTCACCGAGGTCCCGCCGGCTGGTCCGCGGGCCATTTAGGGTCCCGCGAGTTACCGATCGCGGTCCGGAATTCTAGCCGGCCAGGGACCACCGCAAGGCGGATGGGTGGTCACCGAGGTCCCGCCGGCTGGTCCGCGGGCCATTTAGGGTCCCGCGAGTTACCGATCGCGGTCCGGAATTCTAGCCGGCCGGGGACCACCGCGAGGCGGATGGGTCTTCACCGAGGTCCCGCCGGCTGGTCCGCGGGCCATTTAGGGTCCCGCGAGTTACCGATCGCGGCCCGGAATTCTAGCCGGCCGGGGACCACCGCGAGGCGGATGGGTCTTCACCGAGGTCCCGCCGGCTGGTCCGCGGGCCATTTAGGGTCCCGCGAGGTACCGATCGCGGTCCGGAATTCTACCCGGCCGGGGACCACCGCGAGGCGGATGGGTCTTCACCGAGGTCCCGCCGGCTGGTCCGCGGGCCATTTAGGGTCCCGCGAGGTACCGATCGCGGTCCGGAATTCTACCCGGCCGGGGACCACCGCGAGGCGGATGGGTCTTCACCGAGGTCCCGCCGGCTGGTCCGCGGGCCATTTAGGGTCCCGCGAATTAGCGATCGCGGTCCGGAATTCTAGCCGGCCAGGGACCACCGCGAGGCGGATGGGTGGTCACCGAGGTCCCGCCGGATGGTCCGCGGGCCATTTAGGGTCCCGCGAATTACCGATCGCGGTCCGGAATTCTAGCCGGCCAGGGACCACCGCGAGGCGGATGGGTGGTCACCGAGGTCCCGCCGGCTGGTCCGCGGGCCATTTAGGGTCCCGCGAGTTTGCGATCGCGGTCCGGAATTCTAGCCGGCCAGGGACCACCGCGAGGCGGATGGGTGGTCACCGAGGTCCCGCCGGCTGGTCCGCGGGCCATTTAGGGTCCCGCGAATTAGCGATCGCGGTCCGGAATTCTAGCCGGCCGGGGACCACCGCGAGGCGGATGGGTGGTCACCGACGTCCCGCCGGCTGGTCCGCGGGCCATTTAGGGTCCCGCGAGTTAGCGATCGCGGTCCGGAATTCTAGCCGGCCCGGAGCCACCCAGAGGCCGTGCACACGCGCCGGGTGGCCGGAAATACCTCCAGCCGAGCGGACATGCACTTTATAAGCACCTTGGACGAGATGGCTGAGCCTTACTCGACTTCCAGCACTTCTAAGCGTTCTCCACGGCCCGCTGTGCTTCCAGAAGACCTCCAGCCGGTCCTCATGGTGCTTTCCTCCTCACTCTCCCAGCCGAACGAGGCTTCCAGAGCCCCGGTTAAGCATTTTACGCGGCCCGCCGAGCCTCCACAGCACTTCCAGCCGGTTCTCCGGCTGCTTTCCTCCTCACTCTATAAGTCGACCCAGGCTTCCAGCACCCCGGCTAAACGTTTTACGCGGCCCGCTGAGCTTCCAGAGCACCGGCTAAGCGTTTTACGCGGCCCGCTGAGCTTCCACAGCACCTCCAGCCGGATCTCCGGGTGCTCCCATCCTCACTGTTTAAGCCGAACGAGGCTTCCAGAGCCCCGGCTAAGCGTTTTACGCGGCCCGCTGAGCTTCCGGAGCACCTCCAGCCGGTTCCACGGGTGCTTTCCTCCTCATTCTTGACGCCCGAGGAGGCTTCCAGCACTCCGGCTAAGCGTTTTACGCGGCCCGCTGAGCTTCCAGAGCACCTCCAGCCGGTTCCACGGCTGCTTTCCTCCTCACTTAATAAGCCGCCCGAGGCTTCCAGAGCCCCGGCTAAACGTTTTGCGCGGCCCGCTGAACTTCCAGAGCACCTCCAGCCGGTTCCCCGGCTGCTTTCCTCCTCACTTTCTAAGCCGCCCGAGGCTTCCAGAGCCCCGGCAAAGCGTTCTCCGCGTCCCGGTGATCTTCCCGGAGGTCGTAACGGGGAATTACCTCCCTCTAGCGGACACGGCGGGTAAATACGCCAGCTCTCGCACTTAGCGCACACTCGCGTTGCTGCGCGTCTGATGGCACTTTGAGTAGCCAAAATGCGGGAGTAACTGTCACTCTCTTAAGGTAGGCTCACTTGAGATTTTTTTGAACGGTTCGTGGATAAATATATGATATATACTACATATGATCGCATTTATAGTCAAATCATATCAAAATGTCATTCTCCGGGTGCTTTCCTCCTCACTCTTGACGCCCGAGGAGGCTTCCAGAGCCTCGGCTAAGCGTTTTACGCGGCCCGCTGAGCTCCCACCGCACCTCCAGCCGGTTCTCATGAGGCTTTCCGCCTCATTTTCTAAGCCGAAGGAGGCTTCCACAGCCCCGGCTAAGCGTTTTGCGCGGCCCGCTGAACTTCCAGAGCACCTCCAGCCGGTTCCCCGAGTGCTTTCCGCCTCACTTTCTAAGCCGCCCGAGGCTTCCAGAGCCCCGGCTAAGCGTTCTCCGCGTCCCGCTGATCTTCCCGGAGCTTGTAACGGGGAAATACCTCCCTCTAGCGGACACGGCGGGTAAATACGCCAGCTCTCGCACTTAGCGCACACTCGCGTTGCTGCGCGTCCGGTGGCACTTTGAGCGGCCAAACGGCGGGAGTAACTGTCACTCTCTTAAGGTAGGCTCACCTGAGATTTTTTTTAACCGTCCGCGGAGGCGACCGGGACCACCGGGACAGCCGGGAGGCCGTGCGCGCGGGCCAAGTGGCCGAAAATAGCTCCAGCCCAGCGGATCTGCACTTTACAAGCTCCGCGGATGAGATCGCGGAGCATTATTCGACTTCCAGCGGCCGGTGCGCTTACGCACGCCGCCCGGAACCTCCGGGAGGCCGTGCGCATGCGCAAGTGGCCGAAAATAGCTCCTAGCCGACCGGATCTGCACTTTACAAGCTCCGCGGATGAGATCGCGGAGCTTTATCCGACTTCCAGCGGCCGGTGCGCTCGCGCACTCCACCCGGCACCTCCGGGAGGCCGTGCGCATGCGCAAGTGGCCCAAAATAGCTCCAGCCCAGCGGATCGGCTGTTTACAAGCACCGCGGATGAGATCAAGGAGCTTTATCCGACTTCCAGCGGCCGGTGCGCTCGCGCACTCCACCCGGCACCTCCGGGAGGCCGTGCGCGCGCGCCAAGTGGCCCAAAATAGCTCCAGCCCAGCGGATCTGCACTCCGCGGATGAGATCGCGGAGCTTTTTTCGACTTCCAGCGGCCGGCGCGCACGACGAGCGGACCCGGTGACGGTCCAGCTCCACCCGGTACCTCGCACGGCCCGCTTCTCCCCCCCGCGCGGACTTCCGAGCGCTCGGGGAGACGTTCGGAAGCCGCCGGTGACGTTGGAGCGGGGAAATACCTCCCTCCAGCGGACACGGCGAGTAAATACACCTTCGGCCAAACGGCGGGAGTAACTATGACTCTCTTAAGGTAGCGGCACTCGACATCTTTTTCGCGGTTCGTGGACGACCCGGCCGGTTCTCGGGGGTGCTTTTTCTCCTAACTCTCGACCCCCGAGGAGGCTTCCAGAGCCCCGGCTAAGCGTTTTACGCGGCCCGCTGAGCTTCCACAGCACCTCCAGCCGGTTCCACGGGTGCTTCCCTCCTCACTCATGACGCCCGAGGAGGCTTCCAGAGCCCCGGCTAAGCGTTTTACGCGGCCCGCTGAGCTTCCACCGCACCTCCAGCCGGTTCTCATGGGGCTTTCCTCCTAACTCTCGACCCCCGAGGAGGCTTCCAGAGCCCCGGCTAAGCGTTTTACGCGGCCCGCTGAGCTTCCACAGCACCTCCAGCCGGTTCCACGGGTGCTTCCCTCCTCACTCATGACGCCCGAGGAGGCTTCCAGAGCCCCGGCTAAGCGTTTTCCGCGGCCCGCCGAGCGTCCGGAGGAGCTCCGGCCGGTCCTCGGGGTGCTTTCTTCCCAACTATTGACGCCCGAGGAGGCTTCCAGAGCCCCGGCTAAGCGTTCTCCGCGTCCCGCTGATCTTCCCGGAGCTTGTAACGGGGAAATACCTCCCTCTAGCGGACACGGCGGGTAAATACGCCACCTCTCGCACTTAGCGCACACTCGCGTTGCTGCGCGTCCGATGGCACTCTGAGCGGCCAAACGGCGGGAGTAACTGTCACTCTCTTAAGGTAGGCTCACTTGAGATTTTTTTAACCGTCCGCGGAGGCGAGCGGGACCACCGGGACAGCCGGGAGGCCGTGCGCGCGGGCCAAGTGGCCGAAAATAGCTCCAGGCCGACCGGATCGGCTAGTTGTAAGCACCGCGGATGAGATCGCGGAGCATTATTCGACTTCCAGCGGCCCGTGCGCTTACGCACGCCGCCCGGAACCTCCGGGAGGCCGTGCGCGCGCGCAAGTGGCCGAAAATAGCTCCAAGACGACCGGATCTGCACTTTACAAGCACCGCGGATGAGATCGCGGAGCATTATTCGACTTCCAGCGGCCCGTGCGCTTTCGCACGCCGCCCGGAACCTCCGGGAGGCCGTGCGCATGCGCAAGTGGCCGAAAATAGCTCCTAGCCGACCGGATCGGCTGTTTACAAGCACCGCGGATGAGATCGCGGAGCTTTATGCGACTTCCAGCGGCCGGTGCGCTCGCGCACTCCACCCGGCACCTCCGGGAGGCCGTGCGCGCGCGCCAAGTGGCCCAAAATAGCTCCAGCCCAGCGGATCTGCACTTTACAAGCTCCGCGGATGAGATCGCGGAGCTTTATTCGACTTCCAGCGGCCGGTGCGCACGACGAGCGGACCCGGTGACGGTCCAGCTCCACCCGGTACCTCGCACGGCCCGCTTCTCCCCCACGCGCGGACTTCCGAGCGCTCGGGGAGACGTTCGGAAGCCGCCGGTGACGTTGGAGCGGGGAAATACCTCCCTCCAGCGGACACGGCGAGTAAATACACCTTCGGCCAAACGGCGGGAGTAACTATGACTCTCTTAAGGTAGCGGCACTCGACATCTTTTTCACGGTTCGTGGAGGACCCGGCCGGTTCTCGGGGGTGCTTTTTCTCCTAACTCTTGACCCCCGAGGAGGCTTCCAGAGCCCCGGCTGAGCGTTTTACGCGGCCCGCCGAGCCTCCACAGCACTTCCAGCCGGTTCTCCGGGTGCTTCACTCCTCACTCTTTAAGCCGAACGAGGCTTCCAGAGCCTCGGCTAAGCGTTTTACGCGGCCCGCTGAACTTCCACAGCACCTCCAGCCGGTTCCACGGGTGCTTTCCTCCTCACTTTATAAGCCGAACGAGGCTTCCAGAGCCCCGGCTAAGCGTTTTACGCGGCCCGCTGAACTTCCACAGCACCTCCAGCCGGTTCCACGGGTGCTTTCCTCCTCACTCTTGACGCCCGAGAAGGCTTCCAGAGCCCCGGCTAAACGTTTTACGCGGCCCGCTGAACTTCCCCAGCACCCCCAGCCGGTTCCCCGAGTGCTTTCCACCTCACTTTCTAAGCCGAACGAGGCTTCCAGAGCCCCGGCTAAGCGTTCTCCGCGTCCCGGTGATCTTCCCGGAGGTCGTAACGGGGAAATACCTCCCTCCAGCGGACACGGAGAGAAATTACACCGCCTCTCGCACAGACGCGGGTAAACGGCGGGAGTAACTATGACTCTCTTAAGGTAGCCTCACTTGACATCTCTTTAACGGTTCGTGGATAAATACATGATATACTACATATGATCGCATTTACAGCCAAATAATATAAAATGAGCATTCGGTTATAAACATTGTATTCATCAAGTTCATAGGTGATGTTAATATTTATATATTTAATGTTTATAGGTGATGTTAATATTTATATATTTATTTTGTACATCATGTTATACGACACTTGCTATAGGATCATGATGTGATCATATCGGCGGAAGTCGGCCCGGGCTCCGGGTGAAGAGGCCGAATTCTCGCCACTCGCGGCCGACCGGGGAACCAGCAGAGGCGGACGCATCACGGCGCAAGAGCCCTTGGCACTTAGAAAAAAATTGGCAAAAGTCGAGCCGCGCTCCAGGTGAAGAGGCCGAATTCTCGCTACTCGTGGCCGACCGGGGAACCAGCAGAGGCGGACGCATCACGGCGCAAGAGCCCTTGGCACTTCGAAAAAATTGGGCAAAAGTCGCTCCGCGCTCCAGGTGAAGAGGCCGAATTCTCGCCACTCGTGGCCGACCGGGGAACCAGCAGAGGCGGACGCATCGCGGCGCGAGAGCCCTTGGCACTTAGAAAAAATTTGGCAAAAGTCGCTCCGGGCTCCAGGTGAAGAGGCCGAATTCTCGCTACTAGTGGCCGACCGGGGAACCAGCGAAGGCGGGTAAGCTTTCTATGGAGCCCCGCCGGCTGGTCCGCGGGCCGAACGTGGTCCCGTCACCTACCGACAGCGGACGCCGATCCACGCCCGGCAAGGACCACCCAGAGGCGGACACGCTCTCCGACGAGCCCCGCCGGCCGGTCCGCGGCGGGAAATGCGCCCTCTGGCGGACACGCCGTTGTAAATGAATGGGCTTTGGCACTTAGTGCATTTTCGCAAAAGTTGAGCCGCGCTCCGGGCGAAGAGGCCGAATTCTCGCTACTCGCGGCCGACCGGGGAACCAGCGAAGGCGGGTAAGCTTTCAAGAGAGCCCCGCCGGCTGGTCCGCGGGCCGAACGTGGTCCCGTAAAGTACCGACAGCGGACGCCGACCCACGCCCGGCAAGGACCACCGAGAGGCGGACACGCTCTCCGACGAGCCCCGCCGGCCGGTCCGCGGCGGGAAATGCGCCCTCTGGCGGACACGCCGTTGTAAATGAATGGGCTTTGGCACTTAGTGCATTTTCGAATAAGTTGAGCCGCGCTCCGGGCGAAGAGGCCGAATTCTCGCTACTCGTGGCCGACCGGGGAACCAGCGAAGGCGGGTAGGCTTTCAAGAGAGCCCCGCCGGCTGGTCCGCGGGCCAATTATGGTCCCGTCACCTACCTACAGCGGACGCCGACCCACGCCCGGCAGGAACCACCGAGAGGTGGACACGCTCTCCGACGAGCCCCGCCGGCCGGTCCGCGGCGGGAAATGCGCCCTCTGGCGGACACGCCGTTGTAAATGAATGGGCTTTGGCACTTAGTGCATTTTCGCAAAAGTTGAGCAGTGCTCCGGGCGAAGAGGCCGAATTCTCGCCACTCGCGGCCC
>NW_028284205.1:0-12500 GCF_059516105.1 Syngnathus floridae | reverse complement strand
TCGTGCGGTGTGACCGTCCAACGCGGGCATCGCTAGATTAGCCGTGGCCACGATCCTTCCACACCGCGAGCCTTTCGCCCTCGGCCGCTCAGTTCGCGGGCCGCTGATCCCGCTCCATCTCTCCGGCCTGTGTTTAAGGAGGCGGCCGCTCCTCCTTCCTTGGATGGACCATTCGCATATTTTTCGCCCGGCCTGTGTTTAAGGAGGCGGCCGGTAACTCCCTTTCTTGGATGAGACCCAACATTCGCATATTTTTCGCCCGGCCTGTGTTTAAGGAGGCGGCCGGTCCTCCCATTCTGCCAGTGTTCCTTGGACTTTGAATATTTCAAAGTCTTTCCGCCCAACATTCGCATATTTTTCGCCCGGCCTGTGTTTAAGGAGGCGGCCGGTCCTCCCATTCTGCCAGTGTTCCTTGGACTTTGAAAATTTCAAAGTCTTTCCGCTCCGGGCTAGGGCGGGTGAGGTCGTCTCGAACCACGTGCCTGAAGGCCGCCTCGCGCCAGATGCGGCCCCGCTCTGTCGTGCGGTGTGACCGTCCAACGCGGGCATCGCTAGATTAGCCGTGGCCACGATCCTTCCACACCGCGAGCCTTTCGCCCTCGGCCGGTGTCGGTCAACGTGTGGGTGGGGGGGAAGGACGGCTGCCGGGAGCAGACAGCCGTCCCCGGGTGGGGTGTACAGTCCTTCCACCGCGGCCGCCGGGAGCAGACGGCCGTCGAGCGATTCTGCCATTGTTCCTAGGACTTTGTACATTTTAAAGACCCTCCGCGCGGGCCGCTGATCCCGCTCGGTCGCTCCGGCCTGTGTTTAAGGAGGCGGCCGGTCCTCCCATTCTGCCAGTGTTCCTTGGACTTTGAATATTTCAAAGTCTTTTCGCTCCGGGCTAGGGCGGGTGAGGTCGTCTCGAACCACGTGCCTGAAGGCCGCCTCGCGCCGGATGCAGGCCCCGCTCTGTCGTGCGGTGTGACCGTCCAACGCGGGCATCGCTAGATTAGCCGTGGCCACGATCCTTCCACACCGCGAGCCTTTCGCCCTCGGCCGGTGTCGGTCAACGTGTGGGGTGGGGGGGAAGGACGGCTGCCGGGAGCAGACAGCCGTCCCCGGGTGGGGTGTACAGTCCCTTCACCGCGGCCGCCGGGAGCAGACGGCCGTCGAGCGATTCTGCCATTGTCCCTAGGACTTTGTACATTTCAAAGACCCTGCGCGCGGGCCGCTGATCCCGCTCGGTCGCTCCGGCCTGTGTTTAAGGAGGCGGCCGGTCCTCCCATTCTGCCAGTGTTCCTTGGACTTTGAAAAGTCTTTCCGCTCCGGGCTAGGGCGGGTGAGGTCGTCTCGAACCACGTGCCTGAAGGCCGCCTCGCGCCGGATGCAGGCCCCGCTCTGTCGTGCGGTGTGACCGTCCAACGCGGGCATCGCTAGATTAGCCGTGGCCACGATCCTTCCACACCGCGAGCCTTTCGCCCTCGGCTGATGTTCAACCAACGTGTGGGGAGGGGGTTATGGACGGCTGCCGGGAGCAGACAGCCGTCCCCGGGAGGGGAGACTTCACGGCGGCCGCCGGGAGCAGACGGCCGTCGAGAGATTCTGCCAGTGTTCCTTGGACTTTGACTATTTCAAAGTCTTTCCGCTCCGGGCTAGGGCGGGTGAGGTCGTCTCGAACCACGTGCCTGAAGGCCGCCTCGCGCCGGATGCAGGCCCCGCTCTGTCGTGCGGTGTGACCGTCCGACGCGGGCATCGCTAGATTAGCCGTGGCCACGATCCTTCCACACCGCGAGCCTTTCGCCCTCGGCCGGTGTTCGCTCAACGCGCGGGCCGCTGATCCCGCTCCATCTCTCCGGCCTGTGTTTAAGGAGGCGGCCGGTCCTCCCATTCTGCCAGTGTTCCTTGGACTTTGAAAATTTCAAAGTCTTTCCGCTCCGGGCTAGGGCGGGTGAGGTCGTCTCGAGCCACGTGCCTGAAGGCCGCCTCGCGCCGGATGCAGGCCCCGCTCTGTCGTGCGGTGTGACCGTCCAACGCGGGCATCGCTAGATTAGCCGTGGCCACGATCCTTCCACACCGCGAGCCTTTCGCCCTCGGCTGGTGTTCGTCCAACGTGTGGGGAGGGGGTTAAGGACGGCTGCCGGGAGCAGACAGCCGTCCCCGGGAGGGGAGACTTCACGGCGGCCGCCGGGAGCAGACGGCCGTCGAGAGATTCTGCCAGCGTTCCTTGTACTTTGAATATTTCACAGCCGTGCTCGCACTTAGGAAATTTTCGAGCGCTGTGGCACTTAGACATTTTTCGTCAAGCGTGGCACTTAGAAATTTTTCGTCAAGAGAGGCACTTAGACATTTTTCGTCAAGAGTGACACTTAGAAAATTTTTCACTCTCTTTGTGCCTTCCAGGGTGCTGTGCAACCCTGCGTGTTGTGTTCCCACCGAGCAAGGGGCGCTGCTGGCGGCCATGACCAAGCGCTCGGCACCGGGCCCTTTCATTTTGTGGGGTAAATTATGCGCCCCCCATGCTCGTTCTGACTATATTTTGCGAAAGGGGGGTAAATCGTTGATGAGTACGCTGACTAGGGGGACCATTTAGCGTACTCTGGCGCACCTGAAGACCAAAGTTGGTACTGCACCCTCCCCCTGGTACCCCAGCCCCTGGTACCTAAAGAGGGAGAGGCCGAATTTTCGCTTTTTGGGGCCGACCGAGGGAACCAGCCGAGGCGGACACTTTTCGGCTCAAGAGCCGTTGGCACTTAGAAAAAATTCGCACAAGTTGGCAGGGCTACCAGGGGAAGAGGCCGAATTTTCGCTTTTGAAGGCCGACCGCGGGAACCAGCCGAGGCGGACACTTTTCGGCTCAAGAGCCGTTGGCACTTAGAAAATATTTGCCAAACTTGGCTTGACTTCCAGGAGAAGAGGCCGAATTTTCACTTTTGGTGGCCGACCTGGGGAACCAGCCGAGGCGGACACTTTTCGGCTCAAGAGCCGTTGGCACTTAGAAAATATTTGCCAAACTTGGCTTGACTTCCAGGAGAAGAGGCCGAATTTTCACTTTTGGTGGCCGTTATGGGGAACCAGCCGAGGCGGACACTTTTCGGCTCAAGAGCCGTTGGCACTTAGAAAATATTTGCCAAACATGGCTTGACTTCCAGGAGAAGAGGCCGAATTTTCACTTTTGGTGGCCGTTATGGGGAACCAGCCGAGGCGGACACTTTACGCTGGTTGAGTCGTTGGCACTTAGAAAATATTTGCCAAACTTGGCTTGACTTCCAGGAGAAGAGGCCGAATTTTCACTTTTGGTGGCCGACCTGGGGAACCAGCCGAGGCGGACACTTTACGCTGGTTGAGTCGTTGGCACTTAGAAAATATCTGCCAAACTTGGCTTGACTTCCAGGAGAAGAGGCGAATTTTCACTTTTGGTGACCGACCTGGGGAACCAGCCGAGGCGGACACTTTACGCTGGTTGAGTCGTTGGCACTTAGAAAATATTTGCCAAACTTGGCTTGACTTCCAGGAGAAGAGGCCGAATTTTCACTTTTGGTGGCCGACCTGGGGAACCAGCCGAGGCGGACACTTTACGCTGGTTGAGTCGTTGGCACTTAGAAAATATTCGCCAAACTTGGCAAGACTTCCAGGAGAAGAGGCCGAATTTTCACTTTTGGTGGCCGACCTGGGGAACCAGCCGAGGCGGACACTTTACGCTGGTTGAGTCGTTGGCACTTAGAAAATATTTGCCAAACTTGGCTTGACTTCCAGGAGAAGAGGCCGAATTTTCACTTTTCATGGCCGTTATGGGGAACCAGCCGAGGCGGACACTTTGCGCTGGTTGAGTCGTTGGCACTTAGAAAATATTTGCCAAACTTGGCTTGACTTCCAGGAGAAGAGGCCGAATTTTCACTTTTGGTGGCCGTTATGGGGAACCAGCCGAGGCGGACACTTTAGGCTGGTTGAGTCGTTGGCACTCAGAAAATATTCGCCAAACTTGGCCAGACTTCCAGGAGAAGAGGCCGAATTTTCACTTTTGGTGACCGACCTGGGGAACCAGCCGAGGCGGACACTTTACGCTGGTTGAGTCGTTGGCACTTAGAAAATATTTGCCAAACTTGGCTTGACTTCCAGGAGAAGAGGCCGAATTTTCACTTTTGGTGGCCGACCTGGGGAACCAGCGAGGCGGACACTTTACGCTGGTTGAGTCGTTGGCACTTAGAAAATATTCGCCAAACTTGGCAAGACTTCCAGGAGAAGAGGCCGAATTTCACTTTTGGTGGCCGACCTGGGGAACCAGCCGAGGCGGACACTTTACGCTGGTTGAGTCGTTGGCACTTAGAAAATATTTGCCAAACTTGGCTTGACTTCCAGGAGAAGAGGCCGAATTTTCACTTTTCATGGCCGTTATGGGGAACCAGCCGAGGCGGACACTTTGCGCTGGTTGAGTCGTTGGCACTTAGAAAATATTTGCCAAACTTGGCTTGACTTCCAGGAGAAGAGGGCCGAATTTTCACTTTGGTGGCCGTTATGGGGAACCAGCCGAGGCGGACACTTTAGGCTGGTTGAGTCGTTGGCACTCAGAAAATATTCGCCAAACTTGGCCAGACTTCCAGGAGAAGAGGCCGAATTTTCACTTGTGGTACCCGACCTGGGGAACCAGCCGAGGCGGACACTTTAGGCTGGTTGAGTCGTTGGCACTTAGAAAATATTCGCCAAACTTGGCCAGACTTCCAGGAGAAGAGGCCGAATTTTCACTTGTTCTGGCCGTTATGGGGAACCAGCCGAGGCGGACACTTTACGCTGGTTGAGTCGTTGGCACTTAGAAAATATTCGCCAAACTTGGCCAGACTTCAGGAGAAGAGGCCGAATTTTCACTTGTTCTGGCCGTTATGGGGAACCAGCCGAGGCGGACACTTTACGCTGTTGAGTCGTTGGCACTTAGAAAATATTCGCCAAACTTGGCCAGACTTCCAGGAGAAGAGGCCGAATTTTCACTTGTTCTGGCCGACCTGGGGAACCAGACGAGGCGGACACATCACCCCGCAAGTGACGTTGGCACTTTGAAAATATTCGCCAAACTTGGCCAGACTTCCAGGAGAAGAGGCCGAATTTTCACTTGTTCTGGCCGACCTGGGGAACCAGACGAGGCGGACACATCACCCCGCAAGTGCCGTTGGCACTTTGAAAATATTCGCCAAACTTGGCCAGACTTCCAGGAGAAGAGGCCGAATTTTCACTTGTTCTGGCCGACCTGGGGAACCAGACGAGGCGGACACATCACCCCGCAAGTGCCGTTGGCACTTAGAAAATATTCGCCAAACTTGGCCGGACTTCCAGGAGAAGAGGCCGAATTTTCACTTTTTCTGGCCGACCTGGGGAACCAGACGAGGCGGACACATCACCCCGCAAGTGCCGTTGGCACTTTGAAAATATTCGAAACTTCCATCAAACACACATCGGCTTTTTCGCCGTCGCTGTCCGGCCTGGGCACCATCGTGGCTCGGACAGTTCGTGTGCCAGCTTCCGTTGGCACTTAGAACATTTTTCAAAATAAAAATAAACAGTCCTGCACATACGTGCCGACTATATTTTGCGAAAGGGAGTAAACCGATGAGTACACTAACTAGGGGGACCAACAGACCGTAGTGGTCTCCCTGGTACCTAAATGCATACCCCTGGTACCTCAGCGACTACCCCTGGTACCTAAATGCGTTCCCCTGGTACCTCAGAGAGGCCGAATTATTACATTCCGTGGCCGAACTAGGGAACCGGACGAGGCGGACACTTTCCGGGAGAGACCCGATGGCACTTAGAAAATATTCGCCAAAGTTCGTCGGACTTCCAGAGCAAGAGGCCGAATTTTCACATTATGTGGCCGAACTAGGGAACCGGACGAGGCGGACACTTTTCCGGGAGAGACCCGATGGCACTTAGAAAATATTCGCTCAAGTTGGCAGGACTTCCAGAGCAAGAGGCCGAATTTTCACATTATGTGGCCGAACTAGGGAACCGGCCGAGTCGGACACTTTTCCGGGAGAGACCCGATGGCACTTAGAAAATATTCGCTCAAGTTGGCAGGACTTCCAGAGCAAGAGGCCGAATTTTCACATTATGTGGCCGAACTAGGGAACCGGACGAGTCGGACACTTTTCCGGGAGAGACCCGATGGCACTTAGAAAATATTCGCTCAAGTTGGCAGGACTTCCAGAGCAAGAGGCCGAATTTTCACTTTTTCTGGCCGACTCGGGAACCAGCCGAGTCGGACACTTTTCCGGGCAAGACCCGATGGCACTTAGAAAATATTCGCTCAAGTTGGCAGGACTTCCAGGCGAAGAGGCCGAATTTTCACTTTTTCTGGCCGACTCGGGGAACCAGCCGAGTCGGACACTTTTCCGGGCAAGACCCGATGGCACTTAGAAAATATTCGCTCAAGTTGGCAGGACTTCCAGAGCAAGAGGCCGAATTTTCACATATGTGGCCGAACTAGGGAACCAGCCGAGTCGGACACTTTTCCGGGCAAGACCCGATGGCACTTAGAAAATATTCGCTCAAGTTGCAGGACTTCCAGAGCAAGAGGCCGAATTTTCACATTCCGTGGCCGAACTAGGGAACCGGACGAGGCGGACACTTTTCCGGGAGAGACCCGATGGCACTTAGAAAATATTCGCTCAAGTTGGCAGGACTTCCAGAGCAAGAGGCCGAATTTTCGCTCGTTCTGGCCGACTCGGGGAACCAGCCGAGTCGGACACTTTTCCGGGCAAGACCCGATGGCACTTAGAAAATATTCGCTCAAGTTGGCAGGACTTCCAGGCGAAGAGGCTGAATTTTCACTTTTTCTGGCCGACTCGGGGAACCAGCCGAGTCGGACACTTTTCCGGGCAAGACCCGATGGCACTTAGAAAATATTCGCTCAAGTTGGCAGGACTTCCAGAGCAAGAGGCCGAATTTTCGCTCGTTCGGGCCGACTCGGGGAACCAGCCGAGTCGGACACTTTTCCGGCAAGACCCGATGGCACTTAGAAAATATTCGCTCAAGTTGGCAGGACTTCCAGGCGAAGAGGCTGAATTTTCACTTTTTCTGGCCGACTCGGGGAACCAGCCGAGTCGGACACTTTTCCGGGCAAGACCCGATGGCACTTAGAAAATATTCGCTCAAGTTGGCAGGACTTCCAGAGCAAGAGGCCGAATTTCGCTCGTTCGGGCCGACTCGGGGAACCAGCCGAGTCGGACACTTTTCCGGGCAAGACCCGATGGCACTTAGAAAATATTCGCTCAAGTTGGCAGGACTTCCAGAGCAAGAGGCCGAATTTTCACATTATGTGGCCGAACTAGGGAACCAGCCGAGTCGGACACTTTTCCGGCAAGACCCGATGGCACTTAGAAAATATTCGCTCAAGTTGGCAGGACTTCCAGAGCAAGAGGCCGAATTTTCGCTCGTTCGGGCCGACTCGGGGAACCAGACGAGTCGGACACTTTTCCGGCAAGACCCGATGGCACTTAGAAAATATTCGCTCAAGTTGGCAGGACTTCCAGAGCAAGAGGCCGAATTTTCACATTATGTGGCCGAACTAGGGAACCGGACGGGTCGGACACTTTTCCGGGCAAGAGCCGATGGCACTTAGAAAATATTCGCTCAAGTTGGCAGGACTTCCAGAGCAAGAGGCCGAATTTTCGCTCGTTCGGGGCCGACTCGGGGAACCAGCCGAGTCGGACACTTTTCCGGGCAAGACCCGATGGCACTTAGAAAATATTCGCTCAAGTTGGCAGGACTTCCAGAGCAAGAGGCCGAATTTTCGCTCGTTCGGGCCGACTCGGGGAACCAGCCGAGTCGGACACTTTTCCGGGCAAGACCCGATGGCACTTAGAAAATATTCGCTCAAGTTGGCAGGACTTCCAGAGCAAGAGGCCGAATTTTCGCTCGTTCGGGCCGACTCGGGGAACCAGCCGAGTCGGACACTTTTCCGGGCAAGACCCGATGGCACTTAGAAAATATTCGCTCAAGTTGGCAGGACTTCCAGGCGAAGAGGCCGAATTTTCGCTCGTTCGGGCCGACTCGGGGAACCAGCCGAGTCGGACACTTTTCCGGGCAAGACCCGATGGCACTTAGAAAATATTCGCTCAAGTTGGCAGGACTTCCAGAGCGAGAGGCCGAATTTTCGCTCGTTCGGGACGACTCGGGGAACCAGCCGAGTCGGACACTTTTCCGGGCAAGACCCGATGGCACTTAGAAAATATTCGCTCAAGTTGGCAGGACTTCCAGAGCAAGAGGCCGAATTTTCGCTCGTTCGGGCCGACTCGGGGAACCAGCCGAGTCGGACACTTTTCCGGGCAAGACCCGATGGCACTTAGAAAATATTCGCTCAAGTTGGCAGGACTTCCAGGCGAAGAGGCCGAATTTTTCGCTCGTTCGGGCCGACTCGGGGAACCAGCCGAGTCGGACACTTTTCCGGGCAAGACCCGATGGCACTTAGAAAATATTCGCTCAAGTTGGCAGGACTTCCAGAGCGAGAGGCCGAATTTTCGCTCGTTCGGGACGACTCGGGGAACCAGCCGAGTCGGACACTTTTCCGGGCAAGACCCGATGGCACTTAGAAAATATTCGCTCAAGTTGGCAGGACTTCCAGAGCAAGAGGCCGAATTTTCACATTATGTGGCCGAACTAGGGAACCAGCCGAGTCGGACACTTTTCCGGGCAAGACCCGATGGCACTTAGAAAATATTCGCTCAAGTTGGCAGGACTTCCAGAGCAAGAGGCCGAATTTTCGCTCGTTCGGGCCGACTCGGGGAACCAGCCGAGTCGGACACTTTTCCGGGCAAGACCCGATGGCACTTAGAAAATATTCGCTCAAGTTGGCAGGACTTCCAGAGCAAGAGGCCGAATTTCGCTCGTTCGGGCCGACTCGGGGAACCAGCCGAGTCGGACACTTTTCCGGGCAAGACCCGATGGCACTTAGAAAATATTCGCTCAAGTTGGCAGGACTTCCAGAGCAAGAGGCCGAATTTTCACATTATGTGGCCGAACTAGGGAACCGGCCGAGTCGGACACTTTTCCGGGCAAGACCCGATGGCACTTAGAAAATATTCGCTCAAGTTGGCAGGACTTCCAGAGCAAGAGGCCGAATTTTCGCTCGTTCGGGCCGACTCGGGGAACCAGCGAGTCGGACACTTTTCCGGGCAAGACCCGATGGCACTTAGAAAATATTCGCTCAAGTTGGCAGGACTTCCAGAGCAAGAGGCCGAATTTTCACATTCCGTGGCCGACTCGGGGAACCAGCCGAGTCGGACACTTTTCCGGGCAAGACCCGATGGCACTTAGAAAATATTCGCTCAAGTTGGCAGGACTTCCAGAGCAAGAGGCCGAATTTTCGCTCGTTCGGGCCGACTCGGGGAACCAGCCGAGTCGGACACTTTTCCGGGCAAGACCCGATGGCACTTAGAAAATATTCGCTCAAGTTGGCAGGACTTCCAGAGCAAGAGGCCGAATTTTCACATTATGTGGCCGAACTAGGGAACCGGACGGGTCGGACACTTTTCCGGGCAAGAGCCGATGGCACTTAGAAAATATTCGCTCAAGTTGGCAGGACTTCCAGAGCAAGAGGCCGAATTTTCGCTCGTTCGGGCCGACTCGGGGAACCAGCCGAGTCGGACACTTTTCCGGGCAAGACCCGATGGCACTTAGAAAATATTCGCTCAAGTTGGCAGGACTTCCAGAGCAAGAGGCCGAATTTTCGCTCGTTCGGGCCGACTCGGGAACCAGCCGAGTCGGACACTTTTCCGGGCAAGACCCGATGGCACTTAGAAAATATTCGCTCAAGTTGGCAGGACTTCCAGAGCAAGAGGCCGAATTTTCACTCGTTCGGGCCGACTCGGGGAACCAGCCGAGTCGGACACGTTACGGCCGAACACCCGTTGGCACTTAGAAAATATTCGCCAAAGTTCGTCGGACTTCCAGAGCAAGAGGCCGAATTTTCGCTCGTTCGGGCCGACTCGGGGAACCAGCCGAGTCGGACACTTTTCCGGGCAAGCCCCGATGGCACTTAGAAAATATTCGCTCAAGTTGGCAGGACTTCCAGAGCAAGAGGCCGAATTTTCGCTCGTTCGGGCCGACTCGGGGAACCAGCCGAGTCGGACACTTTTCCGGGCAAGACCCGATGGCACTTAGAAAATATCGCTCAAGTTGGCAGGACTTCCAGAGCAAGAGGCCGAATTTTCGCTCGTTCGGGCCGACTCGGGGAACCAGCCGAGTCGGACACTTTTCCGGGCAAGACCCGATGGCACTTAGAAAATATTCGCTCAAGTTGGCAGGGACTTCCAGGCGAAGAGGCCGAATTTTCGCTCGTTCGGGCCGACTCGGGGAACCAGCCGAGTCGGACACTTTTCCGGGCAAGACCCGATGGCACTTAGAAAATATTCGCTCAAGTTGGCAGGACTTCCAGAGCAAGAGGCCGAATTTTCACTCGTTCGGGCCGACTCGGGGAACCAGCCGAGTCGGACACGTTACGGCCGAACACCCGTTGGCACTTAGAAAATATTCGCCAAAGTTCGTCGGACTTCCAGAGCAAGAGGCCGAATTTTCGCTCGTTCGGGCCGACTCGGGGAACCAGCCGAGTCGGACACTTTTCCGGGCAAGCCCCGATGGCACTTAGAAAATATTCGCTCAAGTTGGCAGGACTTCCAGAGCAAGAGGCCGAATTTTCGCTCGTTCGGGCCGACTCGGGGAACCAGCCGAGTCGGACACTTTTCCGGGCAAGACCCGATGGCACTTAGAAAATATTCGCTCAAGTTGGCGGGACTTCCAGAGCGAGAGGCCGAATTTTCGCTCGTTCGGGCCGACTCGGGGAACCAGCCGAGTCGGACACTTTTCCGGGCAAGACCCGATGGCACTTAGAAAATATTCGCTCAAGTTGGCAGGACTTCCAGAGCAAGAGGCCGAATTTTCGCTCGTTCGGGCCGACTCGGGGAACCAGCCGAGTCGGACACGTTACGGCCGAACAGCCGTTGGCACTTTGAAAATATTCGCTCAAGTTGGCAGGACTTCCAGAGCAAGAGGCCGAATTTTCACTCGTTCGGGCCGACTCGGGGAACCAGCCGAGTCGGACACGTTACGGCGAACAGCCGTTGGCACTTTGAAAATATTCGCTCAAGTTGGCAGGACTTCCAGAGCAAGAGGCCGAATTTTCACTCGTTCGGGCCGACTCGGGGAACCAGCCGAGTCGGACACGTTACGGCCGAACACCCGTTGGCACTTAGAAAATATTCGCTCAAGTTGGCAGATCTTCCAGAGCAAGAGGCCGAATTTTCGCTCGTTCGGGCCGACCGGAGGAACCAGCCGAGTCGGACACATTACGGTGTAACACCCGTTGGCACTTAGAAAATATTCGCCAAAGTTCGTTGGACCTCCAGGCGAAGAGGCCGAATTTTCGCTCCTTCGGGCCGACTCGGGGAACCAGCCGAGTCGGACACATTACGGCCGAACACCCGTTGGCACTTAGAAAATATTCGCCCAAGTCGGCCGGACTTCCAGGCGAAGAGGCCGAATTTTCGCTCGTTCGGGCCGACCGGAGGAACCAGCCGAGTCGGACACATTACGGTGTAACACCCGTTGGCACTTAGAAAATATTCGCCAAGTTCGTCGGACCTCCAGAGCAAGAGGCCGAATTTTCACTTTTTCTGGCCGACCGGAGGAACCAGCCGCGTCGGACACATTACGGTGTAACACCCGTTGGCACTTAGAAAATATTCGCCAAAGTTCGTCGGACCTCCAGAGCGAGAGGCCGAATTTTCACTTTTTCTGGCCGACCGGAGAACCAGCCGAGGCGGACACATCGCGCCGCTTTTGCCGTTGGCATATTCGAAACTTCCAGAATCGGCTTTTTCGCCGTCGCTGTCCGGCCTGGGCACCATCGTGGCTCGGACACGTCGTGTGCCAGCGTCCGCTGGCACTTAGAAAATTTTTCAAAATAAAAATAAACAGTCCTGCACATACGTGCCCACTATATTTTGCGAAAGGGGAGTAAACCGTCGATGAGTACGCTGACTAGTGGGACCAACATCGCGCTCTGGCGCACCTGAAGACCAAAGTTGGTACTGCACCCTACCCCTGGTACCAAACGGGGTAGAGGCCGATTTTTCGCTTTTGGCGGCCGACCTAGGGAACCAGAAGAGGCGGACACTTTTCCGAGCAAGTGCCGATGGCACTTCCAGAGCGAGAGGCCGAATAATCGTAATTTGTGGCCGACTGGGAACCAGCGAATGCGGATAGGAAGTGGAGCGGGTCCCGCCGGCTGGTCCGCGGGCCAATTGCGGTCCCGCGAGTTAGCGATCGCGGTCCGGAATTCTAGCCGACTTGGGAACCAGCGAAGGCGGATAGGAAGTCAAGCGGGTCCCGCTGGCTGGTCCGCGGGCCATTTAGGGTCCCGCGAGTTAGCGATCGCGGTCCGGAATTCTAGCCGACTTGGGAACCAGCCGAAGGCGGATAGGAAGTGGAGCGGGTCCCGCCGGCTGGTCCGCGGGCCAATTGCGGTCCCGCGAGTT
>NW_028284204.1:0-40739 GCF_059516105.1 Syngnathus floridae | reverse complement strand
TTTGATTCGGGTGCCTATTATATTCCTCCTGTCGCTTTTAGCTATATGCAGCGAGGAGCTAATCAACAGGCCCAATCCCGCACCAACCAATTGCTGCTCGAAGTCCGTCCTCCGGCTCAGGATTCTTCTTATCTGGCCCCCATTAAGCCCATTATCGAAGAGCCTCTCAAATTGGAGGATTTTTTCCCCTATTTCATTGGTCTTGGGCTCATCATAGCCTTGCTCAGCATCGCCAGCTATCTCTATCGACGCAAAGCGAAAGCAGAGGCTCCGCCACCGCCAGAAGTTATCATTCCGGCCCACGAAGTCGCCTTGCAAAAGCTCAAGGAGTTGAAGCTCGCCAAACTCTGGCAGCAGGGGCAGATAAAGGAATACCAAAGTCAACTGACCTATATCGTAAGAGAATATATTGAAAATCGCTATGGCCTTCAGGCCCTGGAATCTACCACTGACGAAATCGTCGCTCAGCTCAAGTCACTATCCATTAGTGAGGAGATCAAAACCCAATTGCGCGAAATGCTGCAAATGGCGGACCTGGTAAAATTTGCCAAGGCCAAGCCTCCGGTAGATGCCAACCAACGTCTGATGGAAGAAGCCGAAAATTTTGTTATCAAAACCCAGCAGCGCTCTGTGCTAAATACGGAAGAAGAGAATGCTTGATTTTTTCAAAAATATCACCTTTGTCAATCCGGAGTTCTTTCTCCTTTTGCTGCTTTTGCCAGCGATAGGCATTTGGTTCTACCTCAAACGCCGCAAGCAGCACTATGCTGCCCTTAAGCTCTCCAGCCTGCAGGCCTTCGATGGAAAATTGTCGCTGCGCAGCCGACTGCGCGCGCTGTTGCCTTTGCTTCGCGCACTGGCTTTCATCGCCCTGGTTTTCGCTATCGCTCGCCCGCAGGAAATTTTGAAGGAAGAAGAAATCAAAGCGGAAGGCGTCGATATTGTGCTGGTCATGGATTTATCAAGCAGTATGCTGGCTCAGGATTTTAAGCCCGACCGCTTAGAGGTCAGCAAGCGGGTAGCATCGGAGTTTGTGGATAAGCGGCAGTACGACCGCATTGGCCTGGCTGTTTTTGCCGGAGAGGCCTTTACCCAATGTCCGCTGACAACAGATCATCGGGTGCTCAAAGAATTTTTAGCCAGTCTCGAATGCGGAATTCTCGAAGATGGTACAGCTATCGGAATGGGCTTGGCGACCGCCGTCAATCGCCTTAAGGATAGCGAAGCGGAGAGCAAGGTGGTGATCCTACTTACGGATGGAGACAATAATGCGGGTTATGTCAAGCCCCTAACGGCCTCGGAGATTGCTAGTGAGTTTGATGTACGGGTGTACACCGTAGGGGTGGGCAGCCGCGGTAAGGCACTGGCTCCCGTGAGCCGCCGCAGCGATGGCAAATACATTTTCGGTTTGGCCAGCGTACAGATTGATGAAGAGCTGCTGATGAACATAGCAGAAATGACCGGAGGTCGTTACTTCAGAGCTACTACTGCCCAAAGTCTAGAAGAAATTTATGCTGAAATTGATAAACTAGAAAAAACAGAAATTGAAGTGACCAGTATCCGCCGCTACAGCGAGGAGTTTCATCGCTTTGCGATGTGGGGCGTGCTGTTCCTGATATTGGAGGTGTTTCTCAGGTATTCCTTCCTGCGCACCCTCCCTAGCCAGAAGCTCTATGCTGTTTAGATTTGAACATAGTGAATATTTGTATGCCTTGCTGGCCATCCCGGTGCTGGTCGTATTTTTTGTATTGAGCTGGTATGCTCGCAAAAAGGCCATTGAACGATTTGGGGAGAACAGCCTGGTGACTCGTCTGATGCCAGAGGTATCGCGCTATAAGCATATCATCAAGTTTGGACTGCTGTTGCTGGCCCTGAGCATTTTGGTAATTGGCTGGGCGAATCCTCAATGGGGAACAAAGCGAGAAAAGGCCAAGCGCAAAAGCATAGATGTATTTATAGCATTGGATATTTCGCAGAGTATGATGTCGCAGGATATTCGTCCTAACCGCCTGGAGCGCGCCAAGCAATTTGCTCAAAAGTTGATCAAGGAGCTCAAGGGCGAGCGCATTGGCACCATCATCTTTGCGGGCAACGCCTATTTGCAAATGCCGCTGACAACGGACTATGCCGCTGCGATGCTATTTATGAAAAGCGCCAATACCCGCATGGCTCCCAGCCAGGGCACTGCCATCAGCGATGCCATTTCACTTAGTGAGCGTTCCTTTGAGGAGGACAATAAAAACCATAAAGCCCTAGTTATCATCACAGATGGGGAGAATCACGATGAAGAAGCGCTGGAAGAAGCGCGCGAGGCGAATAGCAATGGCCTATTGATTTATACCGTCGGTGTAGGGACTGCCAAAGGAGGATTGATTCCGACCGTTGTAGCAGGACGTCAGGACTATAAGCGAGATAATTCGGGCAATCCGGTCACTTCGCAGCTCAATGAGTCGATGCTTCGCGATCTGGCCGACGCTGGCGAGGGCACCTATTTCAATCTGGTTGAAGGCGATAAAATCCTGGGTAGTCTACGCGAAAGTATCAACCGAATTGAGAAAAAAGAGTTTGAACAACGCTCATTTACTGAATTTGAAAGTTATTTTCAGTATTTTATAGCACTAGGCCTATTGTTGATCATCATTGAGTTTCTATTGCCCTATAGCAAAAGCAAATGGTGGAAAGGCAAGGATATTTTTAAAGTATAGATTATGAAAAAGATTATTTTCAAATGCCTGATGCTTGTTCTGCTGTGTAGCTGGAGTCTCTCCAGTACTGCTCAATCTGCCCACTCCTTCCTTCGTCAGGGCGATAGTCAATACAAAAAGAACAAATACAGCGAAGCAGAAGAAAAATATCGCAAATCGCTAGAGAAAAAGCCTTCGGTTAATGGGACTTATAATTTAGGAAATACAACCTATCAACAAAGTCGCTTTGATGAGGCCATCAAGCATTATACAGAAGCCAGCGAAACGGCCACCAATCAAAGCACCAAAGCCAAGGCGCTATACAATCTGGGCAATGCCCATTTCTCAAAAGGCGAAATGGACAAAAGTGTTCAAGCCTATAAGGATGCGCTCCGTTTACAACCCAAAGATCTGGATACCAAAAAAAATCTGGTGATGGCTCAGCGAATGCTGCAACAACAACAGCAACAGCAGCAGCAACAGCAACAGCAACAGCAAGACCAGGATCAAGAGCAAAATGAGGATCAGGAGCAACAAGATCAACAGCAGCAGCAGCAACAGCAGGATCAACAACAACAGCAGGATCAAGATGATCAGCAGCAACAACAAGAGCAGGAAGAAAGTGAAGAGCAGGAACAACAAAAGCAACAAGAGCAGCAAAAGGATTTGAGCAAGGAGGAGGCGCGTAAGCTTTTAGAGATTATGGAAGAGGAAGAAAGAAAGGTACAAGAAAAGATGAGAAAAATGAGTGGCAAAAAATCTAAATCCAAAAAAGACTGGTAAAATGAAAAAAGTGTTGTTTTTCGTGACCGCTTTCCTGCTGAGCAGTACAGCAATTGTCTCGCAGGAAGCAAGCTATACCATCAGTGTCAGTACCGACTCGGTGCTGATTGGCAATTATTTCCAAGTCACCTTCACCCTTGATGGGGCTGCTGGCAAACAGTTCGATCCCCCCTCCTTTGCGGACTTTAATATCGTTGGAGGTCCCAATCAATCTTCAAGCATGAGCTTTGTCAATGGCGAGATGAGCCAAAGCCAGAGCTATTCTTTTTATCTTGAGCCCAAAGGAGAAGGCAGCTTTTATATCGAACCTTCTAGTATCGAAGCAGGCGATCAGATACTCGAAACCCTACCTTTAGAAATCCGCGTGTATCCTAATCCCGATGGCATCAAGCAAATCCCTAAGAGCCGACAGCGGGAGGGCTCCTTTTTTTCTTTCCCCTCTCCCTGGCCGCGATCTCCCAGAGAACAATTGATTCCTAAGGGAGAAGAAACCCCGGGGGAGCAGCCAAAGAAAAAGAAAAAGAAAAAGCGTAAAATTTATAAAATATAATACCTAAGCATGAGCCTTCGTCATTCTGCTGTATGCATTTCTTTACTTATCGCTTTGTGCTTGCCATCATTTGCAGCGGCACAGGGCACCATCAGTTTTGAAGCTACTGCTGATGCACGGCAGGTTGTACTAGGTGGCTATTTTGAAGTAACTTTTACTTTAGAAAATGCCAAGGCTCAAAAATTCTCTCCTCCTTCCTTCAAAAACTTCAACATCCTGGGAGGCCCAAATCAGTCCATAAGTAGCACCTCCATTAATGGTGTTTGGACCCAATCCCTGAGTTATTCTTATACCCTACAACCTCAGAAGATCGGTAAGTTCACCCTTGGCCCTGCAACAGTTAAGGCAGGAGGTAAGACGCTGAAATCAAAGCCCCTCAGTATTGAAGTAGTTAAAGGAAAAAACTCTAAAGCGACAACTCAAGCCGAAATCGATAAGGAGCTTCAAACTGAAATTTATATCAAAGCAGTAGCCAATGTAGAGGAAGCCCAGATCGGAGAACAAATTATTCTGGATTATAAATTATACACCACTCGTGATATTGAGACCTACAATATTCTTTTTGAATCCGATTACTCTGGCTTTTTTGCCCAGGACATCCGCAAGTTCAATGCGCGAGTAGTTAAAGAGGTCATTGATGGCGTTCAGTATAGTACCAAGATTTTGAAACGGGTGGCGCTATTCCCCAGCAGGCCGGAGCGCTAAAGGTTGATCCTATGGTCATGCAACTGGCCGTCATCGCCGACAATCAACAAAATCGCAAGCGGCGTGGCTTCTTCTTCACGCCCAACATTAATCGTCTTCAGGTGGAGAGCCCAGAGCTGACGATCAATATTAATCCGCTTCCCGGCGGGGCTCCGCCCTCCTTCAATGGAGCTGTAGGACGCTACCTCATGCAAACTAAAGTCGACCGCAGGAACTATACCACCGATGATGCCATCACCCTAACCATGACCATCACTGGCAGCGGTGATATCAAGCGGGTTCTGCCACCGAAATTACAACTCTCTGATAATCTGGAGCTCTACGAGCCTCGCATAGTAGAGGAAAAGACGGTTGAAAACAGAGGCGAAATCACTGGTCGCAAAACCATCGAATACCTCATTCTTCCGCGGGAGCCGGGGCGCTACGATATTCGTCCCGAGTTCAGCTATTACGATTCGGATAGCCTCGACTATGTTACCCTGGGAGGACAAAACTACAAGATCACGGTCCAGCAAGGCAGTCAAAAGCGCACAGCCGCTTCGGCGGCTCCAACCGCGAAACCCAAGAAACAGATATCCGACATATTAAAATGGAGACTACGCTTCGCAAGGGCAATACGGCCTTCTTCGGTTCTCCTTTGTACTATATTCTTTTAGGCTTACCGCTCTTAATTTTTGGTGGTTTTATTGCTTATCAACGGTCGCAGGCGAGTAAGGCTATCGTCGATCCGGTGCTGCTCAAGCGCCATCGTGCTCGCCAGCAGGCGCAGCAAAGGTTGGCGGATGCCGAGCAATATTTGCAGCAGCAGAAGCCTCGCGAATTCTACGATGAAGTTTCGCGTGCTCAATTTGGTTATATCTGTGACAAACTCAATATTCCGCTAGCGGAGCTGAGTAAGCAGAATGTTCAACAAAAATTACAGTCGCTGGAAGTTGATCCTCCGCTAATCGAGCAATTTATGTTGATCCTAAAAACCTGCGAGATGGCCCTTTTTGCTGGCAAGGATAATGCTTCGGCGATGAATGATACTTATCATTCGGCGATGGAGTTGGTCACTAAGATTGAAGAGCAAATTGGTGCTTAATCTAACAAATCCAATGTATACTCCCAAAGTTGCTCATAAGGGATAATTTCAATTTCACTTGATTGACTAGCTTCACTAAGCGGCATACTACCCAGCTGTTTACAATAATTCTCAGTATAGCGCTCTACTGCAATCCTATTGAAATGCCCTTTAGGAATTTGGATCAGCATTTTGATAAAACAATTACTCCGAAAAGTATCGTTTCTCCTCA
Source organism: Syngnathus floridae (assembly GCF_059516105.1). Lineage (NCBI taxonomy): Eukaryota > Metazoa > Chordata > Actinopteri > Syngnathiformes > Syngnathidae > Syngnathus > Syngnathus floridae. Next base: position 34,722 of record NW_028284204.1, on the reverse strand, counting down.
AATAGCGACTGGAATAACGCTCCAGGGCATTAATACGGTCATAGATCACATTGTATCTTTTATTCTTCAAGAGAATAAGAATCTGGATAATTAGAATGGGAATATTAAATCCACGTTTATCTTTAGTAAAGACTGGTACCTCATTCAAAAACTTACCCAAACGAAACATACCTCGTTTCTTTTCGGATATTTTATCCTCAGCGATAAATCCTAATGACATAAGGAAAAAGGTGTAAGCTCTGAATATTTTCCAATTTTCTTTGGTATCCTGACTTTGAAATTTCAGACGAGGATGCCGCATTACTTGTTCAAGAATTAGAACAGCCTGTTCATATTGTTTGATGTACAATAAATATTGAAAATAGACCTGTTGAAATTTGAACCAGTTGATCGTTCCCTCATCAATGACCTGCTCACATTTTTTGACAATATGAGGAATTTCGGCGTAGTTCCCAGTTTTCAGATAAGCCAACAAGATTTTAAAAAGGAAAGGGAAGAATTGACCTTTTAATGTAAAAGGTTTGAGCTGTAAGGCGTCTATAGCTTTAAGGCATTCTTTTACTACATTGTTATGATCGTTGACTATTTCGTAGCGAAGAACCATAATCGTATGCGCGAAAAATACAAAATTAAACGTACTTACTTTGCCAAAGTAAGGCCTTAACTCATCGACATATTTTTGGGCCTTTTCAGAGAAATCTCTCTTAGCGGCTCTAGAATTAACGAACTCGATAAGCAGGTCCTCGTAGAGTTCTTCAGCTTTAGTTTCGGCTTCTAGAATAAGCAATTGAGATTTGAGCAATTGGTCATAAATTTTGAATTTCCGCTTTGATCCAATAATCGTTGCATAATGCAATCGCAATACTCTGGAAAGGTTGAGTATAATCTCGGTGAATTCAAATTTCAGTGCTTGCCGCAATAATTTTTCGGCAAGAATAACTGCACTTTTTTTAGCACTCTTACCAAATAGAATTCGTATGGCTGCCCAATTCTTATAGCAATTGTAATAAGCATTTTGAATATCTGTAAAACTGGGATCGTTAACATCGATAAAAAACAGTGTGTCAATCAATCGTTGCCTAAAGCGAAATTTAAATTTCTTATAGTTGAGATTATCAACATCACCATCATACAACAATATCGCTGCGTCTTTGTCAGAATTAATCCTCCCTTCTTTAATACCTTGATATAATTGAGAATATTTACTTTTCTCAACATAATTTTCACCAAGTATTTCCACACGTTGAACACGATGGGTATTAATAATTCTGACCACTTCCAATATAAAGTCCATCTCACTCAAAGTTAATTAAACAATACTACAATTTCAATTGCAAATAACTGAAAATCAATGACTAATGCATTAATTCAATTTGTGCAGAGTAAATTTCAATGTCCTTAAATGTGGAGTTTTGCTTATTAACTAAAACCTAATAATTGTATTTTTAATTAATCAAAAAATGTATTCGTATATGGGAAATCTAATCTTAATGTTGCTATTTTGGGGTAATCTATTTATGTTCCCCAATGATCAAAGTCCAGTCCCTCAAAACGGACAACAAGAAATAATCATTGTTGATGACATTGTCATGTAATAGTAGGCAAAATGTTATTCATCAATAATACACAAAAACTGTACTTATATTATCAGGCTAGTATCCAACTCTAGGCTTATACACAAATATAAAATAATCATATAAATATTTTATTTAATGGTTTATATACTTAAGCTTTGTTTATGTACAAGTCTGCCTCCTAATGTCTAAAATAATTAGCACATTGTCAAGAGCACATTGTCAATGAATAAAACTGTTTGCTTTAAAAAGTGTTTTTTTTGTTAATCAAGATTAGCAATCTGTTTGAATACAGAGGTGCTACTTTTATACACGATCATAGCATCTCCTTTCATTCCTACTTTCAAAGGAATTTCATCCTGTCTCTGTTCTTCATCCAATTTCACCTTGACTAATACAGAAAGTTTGTCCTGGACAATATCTAGAGGATCTGATATTTTCAAAACCTCTCCAATCAGATAACCGTACTGGCTCTTAGGGAAACCATCAATTAGCACACGGACTTCTTGCTCAGGCTTTATTTTGCGAATATCAGATTGTTTTACCTTTATTACTCCAACGAATGATGCAGCACCTGAGATCATTTGCTCCTTTACAGGAGACTGGGTAAGTTCAAAATCAGCATAGACCAGTTCAGGAAATTTGAGAATAAATGATAGTAGAACGAACAATCCTAGTATGACAAATACCAGAGTAATTCCGGTACGAATGATCCAAGCAGGAGGCCGTCCCAACACTTCCTGTACTTCTCTGCTTCTTATCTCAAAATTATTCGGCATAACATCATTTAGTTATATGATCAATAAAAAATTTAGCCTCCTAACTCTAATTGATTTTTAATCAACTCATAATAATACCCTCTCTTGGCTACGAGTTCTTCGTGCTTTCCAGTTTCTACAATTTGGCCAAACTGCATTACTACAATCTGATCTGCATCCCTTACTGTACTTAATCGATGTGCAATTACCAAGACCGTTTTATTTTTGAAAAAATCTTTCAAATTTTCAACGATTACTTTCTCATTATTGGCATCCAGAGCACTAGTAGCTTCATCAAATAAGAGGATAGTAGGGTTTTTATAGACAGCACGCGCAATGAGAATACGTTGCTTTTGCCCGGTGCTCAATCCTAAGCCCAGATTACCAATTTTGCTGGTATACGTAGTAGGGAGCGTTTCGATAAAATCCTTAATATTAGCTGTCTCTACAGACCTTAACATTCGATCCTCATCAATATCTTCTCCATCTACAGCGATGTTCCGGGCAATCGTATCTGAGAAGATAAAGCCTTCTTGCATCACTGCACCACATTGCTTGCGCCATACTCTAGCGGGTATACTACTAAGGTTAGTATTTCCTATACTAATACTACCTTCGATAGGGTCATAGAATTTCAGTAATAATTTCAACAGAGTGGTTTTACCACTGCCACTTTCGCCAACGATAGCTGTAGTTTTCCCAAAGGGAATGGTCAAGCTGATATCATCCAGTACGAAGGGAGATCTAGGACCTTCATATTGGAAGGCAAGGTTTCGAATATGGATATCTTGCTTAAAGTTAAAATCAGATACTAAAGGATTTCCTGCTCTTTGTGCCTCTAGCTCTTCATCCTCATTTTCTTTATTATGAATTTCCTGTAAACGATCTAAACTAATGCCCGCATCCTGAGCGGATTTAAAGAACACAACAAGTTGTTCGATAGGGCTATTTAATTGTCCGATAATGTAAGAAATACTTAGCATCATCCCCAGTGTCATAGAACCTTCGACAGTGGCCTTGGCGGCCAGGAATGAAATAAAAATGTTTTTTATTTGAGTGATGAAGATGAAGCCACTACGTTGGTACTGCTCTAGTGCTAAGCTTTGTATCTTTACTTTAAATAGCTTAATCTGCAGGCTTTCCATGACCAACGTTTTGTCTTCTCGCCACCGAACAGTTTAATTTCCTGCATTCCAGTAATAAGCTCAATCAAACTATCCTGATTTTCTTTTTGAGCCAGAAAGAATTTGTAATCGATATTTTTCCTTTTGCCCATAAAGATTTGTATCCAAATAATAGATAAAATACTTAGGCTTAAGAAGACAAATAGTATTAGCCAATCATAGATGGCCAAGACGATAGAAAATATGACAATATTTACTGCAGAAAACAAGGAGGCCAGTGCTGCGCCGGTCAAGAATATCTCAATCCGGCTATGATCCTTAATCCTTTGAGTAATATCCCCAACTAACTTCGTATCAAAAAAACGAATAGGCAGATTCATCAACTTGATCAGGAAGTCAGAAATCAGGGAAACGCTCACCCTGGTATTCATATGCAGCATCAACCAGTTGCGTATAAAGTCAATAGCAGTATTGCCAAAGAAAAGCAAGATCTGAGACAGCAAGATCAAATAGATCACATTATAATCTTTCAGCTCAACACCATAATCAACCAGTGCCTGGGTCAAAAACGGAAAGGCTAATGCTACCAAGCTCCCCAGAATCATCCCCAGCAAAATCTGAAAAATGTATTTTTTATAGGGCTTGATATAGGGCAATAAAAAACTAAAGCCTACTCGCTTTTTACCCACCGAATCCATTTTATAAAATTCGGGACTCGGCTCCAGGAAGAGCCCTATGCCTTTTTCATCAGAGGTACTCACCCAGTTTTTCAAAAAAGCCTTTTTATCGAGCTTGATAATATCATGCCCGGGATCAGCGACTACAAAAACCAGATCGTCCTCTTGCTTTCGGAAGGAAAATCGTCGACGGGTAATTTTATGCAACACTACGAAATGATCTTGTTGCCAGTGCAAAATGCAGGGCAAAGGGCAATCATTGATCAATGATTGGAGGGGTAATTTGGCTTTTAGGGTTCTAAATCCAATCCTTTCGGCAGCATCGCTGACGCTGAGCAAGCTGACCCCTTCATTACCCAAATACATGATATCACGCAGATAATCCAGGCTGTATTGTTTGCCATAAAACCCAGCAATCATCCTAAGGCAGGCAGGACCGCAATCTATCTGATCATGTTGATGATAAAATTTAAACTTATTTGTCTCTTCCGATTTATTAAATAATACCATAGGCGTAACCTAAAGAGCTGAAAACGAAATCATAAAATACAAAAATACTAGCACAGTGGTGCCCGGAACGTCTTGACTGTTTCTGATGTCAACTTCGTATCTACCATTTTACCCACAATCTCCGGTTCGAGAAACAATTGCTCTGTACCGAAATGGATAATACCATCTATCATTTGTGGAAGCTGCTTTTCGGCATGCACTTTTACAGCCTTATAGGCATTGCGGAGCAATGACAATTGAAAATAGTCATAATCTCTACTAGCCCCCCGGACATATTCCAATGTCTGCTCAATGCCCTCACTGATACGGTTTTCGTAGAAGGATCGCTTAGCATCCAGCCAATCCCAGAAGTATTTGTTGATGACGCCATCTCTGTTGGGCTTTTCTTCCAAATTCAGTAAGCCATCAAAAGATTTGTAGAAGGCGTCTTCTTCATCGTCCAGAAAATAGGTCAGGATATTGTGTACCATCTCTGAAAAAATTTGATGGGTCATATCAAACTTCAACAGTGGTGGGGTGCGATCTAAGTGTTCGACACTCCATGCCCCTTTAAATTCTGGTTGCTGATAGGCCATCATATAGGTCAGGAGTTCAGAGACTTTTTTCATCCCATCATCATGCTTACCCCGCTTAAAGTCCATTCTGCTGAAATTATGGAACTGTTGAATTTTTCCCATATGCAGAATTGGAATTTCCTCTTCGTAGCGCTCCAGGGTTTCGAGGAGCCGGTCCAGCAGGCTATTAGCTTCCTTGTAATCCTTAGTTCTGTAGAGGTAATAGGCATAATTAGGCAGGGCATACATATTTATAAAATCATAAATTTGAGTCCCTGTCTCCGTCTTATCCTGAAGCTGTTTTTTCCCTCTTTCAAAATACATCTCAGAAGTTGACAAATAGCCCGAGCGAGCCGCTCTTAAGCCCTTGGCAAAGACATTCCAGATATAATACATATCCATAACATCCCCTCGCTCAAAACGCTCCAGAATAGTCTGGTCAAAGATCCGCTCAAAGATATCCGAATCAGTAATCGTAGTGGGATCGCCGCCAGTATCTGTTTGCTGCGGAGCATTGCCGGATAGGTATTCGATCAATTCACTAACTTTATTTGTAAGCATAGTATTTTATTTATTATGATACCACTGGATCCAGCAGTTGCGATTTTGAGTAAATATAGGAAAGCGCCAATCGATCTTCGATATTGAACTTATAGCTTGGACAAGGAGGCAACTTATCATCCCATAGCTTAGGGCAATTTCCGCCACATACAGGGAATATCCTGCATTCGGGACACCAAAGACTAGCATCTTTACCCTCTACCCGATCCAGCCAATTCGTGAAAGGTTTTTGCTCGCGCTCAATCGTTGGGTTGTCCTTAAGTTGACCGAGATTGAAGTAAGGATCTTCCTTATACTTACCTACCTGAGGTGCTTCAGAGCAATTGTAGATATTGCCATAAGAATCATATAATTCGCTATGCGGCGTCAAGGCGTAACAAGCGTAGGATACTTTGCCAGGGATAGGCTGTACCGAAAATCCACGTTGCATCATTTCAATATACCACTCAATTTCTAAGTCAGCATACTCCTCACGTGTGAAGGCAGTAAGGTGGGCGTCATTTCCCCAAGAGTAAACCGTAGCAAAATAGAGATTAACTTTTTGCTGAAGGTTGAGGTCTGCAATATATTTAATCAAAGGAAGTACTCCATTTACATTTTTCTTATCAACATTACATCTGATATTGATAGATCCACCTGCTGATTCGACATACTTAGGATTATTAGTAATGTCCAAGACATTTTTCATAATGAGATCAAAGGTCGGTTTGCCTTCTTTAGTATGCCTTCTTTGATCATGATACTCTGCGGTTCCATCCAAAGTAATTTCAAAAGAACTGATCTTATGCTTTTCTAATAACTCCCAATAAATTTTTTCTTTGAGAGAAAGGCCATTCGTAATGATTCGAGCATTGTAGCCACAACCGAACTCCTCAGCAATTTCGAGTAGTAAAGGAGAAAGGGCGCGGATATTCTTAAGCCCAACTAATGGTTCGGCACCAAACCAGGCAATATCCAATACCTTGTATCTCCCCGAAGACAAAGCATTTCTAACCCGTTCAGCGATAGCAAATATCATCTCCGGAGTCATATTGTCTTTGGCGTGAGATTGGCCGCAATAGCCACAGCCCAACTGACAATGTGCAGAAGGCATTATGGTGAAGTTGACGAACTTTTCGTCTTCCAAAAAATTCTTATTACGAGTAACCACTGCTTTGAGCTCATCTTCATCCGCAGGGACGACTGCTTCGAACTTTATTAACTGAGCGAACAGCTTCAGCGGTAAGTCTTCAAAACGTCCTTCCTTAATCATGTCTACATAGGCCTTTTTGACCGTCAGTGCCTTACCCATTCGGGTAGCGTAGATAATCTGTTTGCCTTCGTCTCCGTTCTCTGGATGCAGATTATCGGTAATAACTGTATAGAATGAAAGTTTGTATTTCATGATAGATTAATTTTTGAATAAAAGGCTGTATGGGCCAGAGATTTCTGCCCCATACAGACCTAATTAATTTGAAGTGTCGCTTAGAAAATATCGAGGATTTCCTCAACACTACAGCTAGAACTGTTACAGCTAGAGCTGTTACAGCCAGAGTCATTACAGCTAGAGCGGTTACGAGCTCTCGCGCTCAAACCACCTCTTACTTTAATCGCCATCTCATCATTGAGGTTCTCAACATCTGAGTTAGTCTGCAGCTCGCTCAATTGGAGCAAAAGCGACTTCAACTTTTGATTTTTCATAATAAAGGATTTTAGTTGAAAAAATAATAATAGTATTGGGCCCTACAGATACTATTCAAATTGTAATTTTGCTTCTCTCAAGCAATAACATAACAGGGTCTTTACAGCGCATGACTGTAAGTCCATTTAGAGGAAGCAGGAATAACCCTTCAATCAGTATAGAAGGATCAGCCTTAGCATTGTATATATCTGAGACAACTGAAAGCACGTATTGCAAGCAATATCGTTATTTTGTATGTCTCGAATTGGACAATAATTGTTGAGAAAGGTCAATGTTCTATTTTAGTTTTCCAGGATATCCAAGAATAATATATGCTACACTTAAACGCTTATATTCATTATTGTAAAATTGTGGATGTTGGTACAGATATTAAATACGACTTTTTTCTTCTTTTGCGCTGGCTTTTCTTTTCTTCCGTGAATTCACTTTATTGCGCCCAAAACGATATCTCAAGGACAATTGAGCAATTCTACTATCCCAGATATTATTGTAACGAACCCTTTGATCAGTAAAATTGACTTCAGCATTAGGCACATTGGTTCTTAGAATATCAGAAAATTTAAAGGCGAGAGCCATTCGCTTATCAAGGAAATACTTACGCAGTGCCACGCTAAGATCTCCATATGCTCCACTCTCCGTAAAAAAGTTCTGATCAGGCGAAGAATATTCACCAGATAATTCTATAAATAGATTACTTTTTGAAATTCGAAATTGTGATGTTAAGTCAGCCCCATAAACCAAGCGAGTATACTTTAATCGCTCTCCCAAATAGATATCATTCTCATGCTTGCCATAAGCATCACCATCTAACTGAAGGCTCCACCATTTGTTTATTGTAATTGGTATTGATAATGTTATACCAAAATATTCCCGATCATTTACATTCTCTCGGATGTATTGTATTTCATTCGTTTCGTTATTCTGTCTTGATATTTGTGTAAATGGATCAATTTCTTTCTCGTAGAAAGCAGCAAAAAAGTATTTCCCTTTAAGGGTATAAGACAGTTCTACAGCATGACTAAAAGAGGGTCGTAGTAAAGGATTACCTTCTGAAAAATTGAAGGAATTCGTATAAATCCTAAACGGATTCAGATAGAAAAACTTGGGTCTGGTAATCCGGGTACTATAAGAAAGTGCTAATTCGTGATTATCATTTATTGGCCATTGAAGAAAAGCTGAAGGAAAGACCCGAAAGTAATCCCTGTCAGTAATTGAATCCAGGGTAATAGATTCTCCCCGGGTTTGGGTATACTCAGCCCTTAGACCAATTTGATAGGGAAGTTCTCCTACGTTGCCGATCAGATTGAAGTACAAAGCCTCAATGTATTCATCGTATTTGAATTGATCGCTGCGACGGGGATCCGGGATATATTCTTGATTGATTACAATCTGATGACGAATATCATTATCTGTTCTGATATGGCTAAATTTCAATCCTACTTCATATTGCAAATTATCAGAGACTTCCTTTTCAAAATCAGTCTGAAAATTCGAGAACTGTACCTTCTGATTTGAATTTACTTTGAACTGTTCCTTAAATACTCCTTCAGTAGCCTGGCGTAGCCAGCTCTGTGTTGTGATATCCTGATCCCTTAGAGCTTCGAACTGCGCATGGTTAGCACTCAGTCTTAAATTTCCTTTATCAATTTCTTGAGTATAAAAAACATTGACCAGCCCTTGCTTATCATCTTCACCTATAGTAGTAGTAGTAGTAAGGGTAGAATCCGGGATATTTTGCCCAACAGACAAGATGATGGTTTCGGCCTCATTATTGCGCGCTCGCTCTGCAATGAATCCTTCTGCAAAAACACCAATCGTAGCCTTTTTATTCAAGGTATATTCTAAACCTACATTAGCAATTTGATTATCCTGTGCCTTCTTTCTAACATTTTCATCTTCCCAAAACGCGTCCTCATAATCAATGACACTACGATCGATCTCCTTATAAGTGCCATCTTTATAATTGTAAAAGCCCGTCAAAAGTAGTCGATCTTGTCTATAATTGAGACTAAGGCCCGTACTGTATCGAGAGAAAAAACCCTGCTCTATCCCCCCGAAAACCAAGCCTTTAAAACCATTACTCAGCACTTTTTTCTTGACGATATTGATAATTCCTCCCGTTCCTTCCGCATCATATTTTGCAGAAGGATTAGACATAATCTCTATTCTGCTAATGGTTTCTGCTGGCATCGTCTCCAGAAAATCTTTGATATTTTCGGGGGAGGTTTGCATCGGGCGTTTATTAATCATAATAGTAATATTACCTTTACCATTAAGACTAACACTTCCTTTATTGTCCGTTTGAACTCCTGGGGCATATTTCAAAGCTTCCCATACTGTTCCGGACGAGGCCAATGGGCTACTTTGCAAATTAAAGTTAATACGATCTATTTTTCGCTCAATTACAGGAACGGTGCTTTTGACAACAACCTCATCAAGCATATTAATATCATTGCTTAGTCGGAGGGTGCTCAGATCAATATTGCTGTTATTGATTGTTAAATTGAATAAGCTATCCTTAAGATTGAGGCATGAAATACTGATAATATAATCCCCAGCAGAAAGGTTCTTGAGTACAAAAACACCTTCTTTGTCTGTAACCGTTCCAGTGATAAGTATTGAATCTTCGAGAGTGGAAAGCGAAACATTAGCGAACTCAACAGCCTCATACTGAGGTCCCGCTATGATCCCCTGTAACTTAAAACTACCCTGAGCCACAACCACATTGGCCAGCATACAAATTAGTATAACTGTGACAAATCGGTTCATCATTCCCATATCAAAATCACATTTTTTTAATTCTCTACTTTTGTATTGAAATACGTCTAAATTACAGTGTTATTATACTTGGATTTAGAATCTTACGACATAATTAGTCTGATAAATATAGCTATTTTAGCATTGAAACCCACAGCAATATTTTACATTTTGAGACATTAAAAAACATGTCAAACATAGCATTTCACGCCCACTAACTACTGATAATCAATACTATAACACTACAAAAACACTACATCAAATATTCATAAAATGATGCTTTAACCAGATACATTTAACACCAAAATATTAATTTTATGACCTAATCAACATAAAAGTAAAAAAACCTCCCCCGAAAATTCGAAGGAGGCATTCCAAGAACTGGTTTCAAAATTCCCAGAACAGCGTATTTTTATTACCCTTAATCCAGTAAAGTCATTTTTCTTACTGCTGTATGCTCCGGCGTATCGAGCTGGTAATACAGCAGGCCACTATGTGGCAGTTCACTTCTGTTGATACTGATTTCATTATAGCCTGCTTCATATTCTCCTTCATACACTTGCAACAGTTTTCCTGACAGGTCAAATATGCTCAAGGTAGCCGCACCGGCCTCCGGCAACTCAAAACTGACTAAAGTTTCATTGCGGAATGGATTCGGGCGGTTTTGATGGAGCGCAAAGCGAGGGGCTGACGCCAGCTCAACAAATTCAAGTCCTACATTCATCAAGCCCATCTGCAAACTACTAGCATCAATATCTTTGACATAGGCTTCGGCCTGCATCAGCGAGCCTTTGGCGATGCTCAGGGCTTCACTCAGTCGGCCGCTGCCTTTAGCACGGAAGCGTAATGCGAATAGCGTTTGCCCCGTTGTCATACTCAATCCCTGCGGGCGATGCCAACTGGTGGTAATTACTCCACGATCCAACATCTCCAGGCCAAAGTTGGCTGCACTGAGCTCTGGAAGCTCGCGGCTCTCAACACCAATGAATTCGAGCAGGTCGGTATCAAAGCTCAGCCCAAACTGATAGCCCAGTACATCTTCGAAGTCCTCGGCGGTAAAGAGCAGCTCATAGTTTTCTCCGGCGCGGAGCAGCTGCTCCTGCAGTTGAAATTTCAACATAGGGCGGTCGCTGCGATCCTCTGAGCCTAGTAAGCTGGTCCGAGCACTGCAATTGACATCGCCGGTCTTGACCGCCACGAAATAGGATTGCGTATCCTGATCTAGCCCATTTACGAAATAGGCTTCGGGGAAGGTATGACTAAATGGGTTACTTGGATCAGGGAAACTGTAGGCCTCATCAATGAATCTCCAGGAGGTATTATCTGTAAATTCATTCTTGATACGCAAGACCAACTTCCGGATTTCCACCATATCATAAGTGGTCACTGATCCTGAAGCATTAGCATCGGCAGCAATGATTTTATATGGTGATCCTAAAGGCTCTATGCCAAGGATATGCTTGCTGATCAGCACCAAATCGAAGGTGGTAACGCCATTGAGCGGATCGGTATTCTTTTCAGGGGTAACGGTATAATTATATCCGGTAGGAATACTATCAAACTGGAAGTCTCCATTCAGATCAGTCATTTGCTCGATAGCCATTCCACCACTGAGGCGCACCATAACTTCTTCCATTTCAACTCCTTCCTCGTTGCGGATTTCTCCGGCAATATTAGCAGTCGGTGCTGCATCGCAGCCTGTCACGCGGACTTTGACGGTGCAAGGATCAGATTGATTACCAAACTGATCGAAGGCAAAGACATCGATCTCTATTGTATCACGAGCCGTGAGGCAGTCTAGCGTCAGGAGGGTATCATTGATATCCGAAGAGAAGGCAAAGCGAATGCTATCCGGTGGCGAACAGTTGTCGGTTGTACTCAGGTTAAAAAGCTCCGCATTGACATCTACAGAGCCTGCTCGCGGGGGCAAGGCTACGCCTACAGCCACCCGACAGATTAGATTGGGGGCCGTACAATCCGCTACAGTAATCACGCGTTCGCAAGTTGCTGGATTATTACAGCCATCTCTAACGATCCAGCTGATTCTATGAGTACCCAATTGGTAGATGCGACTAACCGTAGGGCCAGTACCGGCATCATCAGGCATCCCATCATTATCCAGATCGACAGTCCAAGTCCAGCTAAGCAGGCTATCCGGTGTACAGTCATCGTTGGCGGTAGCGGTGAGACTTAGATCCACTTCACAGCTGGTGCTTGGTACACAGACCATTGTATCTGTACATGCACTAGTGATTACAGGATCAACAGTATCTAAGATTGTAATCACCTGTGTATCTCTGTAAATCACTGGACCGGATGTAGGATGTATACAGCCATCAATGACACTCCATATACGGAATATCTTAGCACAGGAGCCATCAAAATCAAAACGATCTTCATCATTAAAAGAGACACCCAGCATCTTGCAAGCAACATTCGTAAAGGTTGGACGACCTGTAATAGAGGTATCCACATTAGTGCTGCTACAGCCATTGACATCTATATCAGCCGGCCAATTAATATCTGTAATTAAGAATGGATTAAAATCTTGTATCGTAATGGTCTGGCTACAACTAGCGTTAGAACCAGCAGGTGTAAAAGTTCGGGTAATGGTTCCAATCCCACATGCATTGAGATCAGTCATTACACTTTCGCTGAACGTACCCCCGCAGCCACCGCTGACCACTCCATCTAGTCCCCAATCATTAGGCTGCGCCAGCCCAGTGTTGCCTGGGTCATTGATGATGATATTCTGCCGCAGCGCTGCATCAGCTACTATGTCGCCGAAGGTCGCCCCGAGATCATTAATGTCGTAATTGAAGGTACAACTGATGGTAATATCTGGCGGGCAGATCAAAGAAGGAGTTCCACTACCTTGAACAAGTACCCTTACCATACAATCATTGAAATGACCAAATAAATCACCTCCCGGCTGGTGGCGGCTCTCGTCTACTGGTCCGACGCCAGGATCGACATCATAGACTCTAAAAAATACATACACTGTATCCATATCCTCACAACAGAACCAGACCGAATCATCAAACCATTCATCATAAGCTACAGTAGCTGGATTGTCATCGCCGTTGAGGCCATCACATCCATTGATGTCCATGCGACGCGCCTTGACGTAGATCGATCCGCAATTATCAAATGAACCGTCATCAAAGGTTGTAGCCATCACCTGAACGGTGCCGTCGGGCTGTAGGGTGGCCGTCGTATTCAGATCGCAGATAGCCGCTGGCGGCATTTGATCTTCAACAGTCATCTGAGCATCGCAGGTTGCAGGATTTCCACAATCATCCATTACGGTATAGGTAATCGTATAAACACCTGCTGGAACATCGCTAACAGAAATCAAATTGCCCGTTTGGTTGATGGTGATACCCGGTGAACTGGCGGTAATCGTAAAGGTGGAAGAACAAAGGTCACTAACCGTTGGTACCGGAATAAAATCTGAAGCTGCACAAACATCAGGATTCATTGCAATCGTAAAATCAGCAGGACAGGTCAGCATTGGAGCTACATTGTCCATCACCTTAATCACCTGATTATGGAAGCTCACACCACCACCACACCAGTCAACGATAGTCCAGCGGCGAAGCACCTTATAAGTCCCTTCACAGACGTCGATGCGAGTATCATCAAAGGTAGATTGAATATTAAAGCAGCCGGTCGCGCCAGGGCGGCCGGTCACCTCCGGACTCGGATAGCCTTCGGGCGTCTGTGGCCAGCTGTCGCTACAGAGGAAGGCTGGATTGCTAATGCCATCAAAGTTCTCTGGTAGATCAGTATCGGCGAGCGTAGCACGGTTGATACAAATGGTATCCACGCAAGAGCTGGAGTTGCCGGAGTTATCGGTCACCGTCCAGGTTCTGTAAATCTTGGAAGCAAACGCTCCCTGACAGCTCGGCTCCGTCTCACTATCCACATAGCTGAGTGTCGCCAGTCCACAAGAGTCCAAACCACTCACGCTGAAGCTATTCGCCCCTGTGGCCGTCGCCACTGCCGTAGCGGGTATCGGCAAGCCAATCGCCAGCGGCGAGCGATCTTCATCACAATCTATAGTATCACGTCCACAGCTGATGCTGGGCGCAAATTTATCTTCTACAAAAATAACTCCCCAGCAGGAATTGCCCGAGCAGGTATCTACTACTGATGCCGTCAGGTATTGCCCAATATAATTGGCATCAATAGGTCCCGTGAGGGTATCATTATTAGAATCGTAAATAAAGACCTGGAAGATGTCCAGCATATAGGTACCTTCCAAAATAAAGTCAGCATTCAGATCGCCTTGACAGAAATTATCTAATGACAAATTGATCGTATCATTACAAGCCAGCGCCCCGGCCGAGGTGACCAATTGAAAGCCCTCACTGATGTCTACTACACAACCCGGATCATTAGGATCCATCGCTCCGGCTGCGCCAGCATCAAAGCTAAAGTTGACCGTATAGCTACCGTCGGGCAGTGGCACAGCATTCAGGTTGGCCGACCAGATTCCTGTAGCCATATCCTCTGTCGTTGGCAGCAAATTGCCATTGACACGAATCTGTCCGGTACCGGCCACTCCCCCAGCACTAGCTTGCAGTACAATAGGATTGGCATCAGAGCAGTAGGCATTATTCAGGTCTACAAATTGCAGCTCTGGATAGTAACAAGTGTTTGAAATGGTCAATGTCGTATCCGGCTGGTCTGGACTAACTGCACTCAAGGTATAACCAGCACCATCAAGGTGAATTCCTGTGATGACATAGCTACTGGTATCCACATTAATCGGCACTTCTGTTAAAGCTGTTCCAGCCAGGAAGGGCAGCCCACTAAGCGGATTCAGCAAGGTCGTAGAGCTGATGGTCCAGGTCTCTCCAGGATTAGAAAAAATAGCTACCTCTTCAGAGAATCGCCCATTTGTCAAACAGATGCAAGGATCACTGATCGAAGGGTGATTATTGGTAATAAATGGATCTATGCATTCTGTAACAGTAATGTCTATCGTTTCGGTATTACTACAACCGTTAGCATCTGTAACGGTATAGCTGATGGTATGCGTACCTAAACCTGCAGTACCAGGATCAAAAGTGCCAGCCAAAGGATCAATTCCTGTACCGCTAAGTGTTCCACCTGCTGGCATCACCAGAATTACTGCCGGATCTCGATCCAGACATACAGAAGGCAGTGGGCCAAAAGTAATGACCGGTAAATCCTGTACGGTAATCATGGCAGTCGATGAAGCCATGCAGCCATTAATCATCACCGAGTAGGTAATGGTATGCGTACCTAGTCCTGCTGTTGCGGGATCAAAAGTGCCGGCTGCGGCATCTGTGATTCCAGAGCCGCTGAAGGAGCCACCCGTTGGCATCGCAGTTAAAGTCGCAGCCATTTCGTTGACACAGAATGGCCCAGCTGGATCAATCATTGGAGCCAGTGTTGGGCCTACTGTAATCATAATGGTCACCATTCCCGTACAGCCACTGCCATCGGTATAAGTATAAGTAATTGGATGCACTCCAACACCCGCCGTTGCGGGATCAAATTCGCCTGTAGTCGCATTTACCCCAGCTCCAGAGAACGTTCCTCCTGCCGGTGTAGCAGGCAGTACCACTGCAGCTGCATCCACACAGAAAGGTCCTGCTGGTGGGAAGCTAATATCTGGTCCAATGGTAATCATTGTATTCGCTGAAGTAGTACAGCCATCAGCATCTGTAAAATTATAATTGATGGTATGCGTACCTACTCCCGCAGTCGCAGGATCAAAGGTACCCAGCGACATATCTGTAATCCCCGGGCCGCTAAACATTCCGCCTGCTGGCATCGCCGTTAGATTAAATGCAGCATCTTGCACGCAGACATCAGTTACGGGAGTGATGCTAGCCATCAGCGCTCCTTTAACCACTACATTCACCCATCGCGCCGGGCCTTCGCAGGCTGGGCATTGATGAGTCGCGTCTTGACCTGAAAGGCTACTCGTACATCTGTACTCAAAGTATTCGTCAAAGTCTCGGTCAATCCCCCACTGACCACATCTCCTACCACCAAGCTGCCCATCACTGGACCATAGCCCGCTGCCGAGCCTGAAGGTGTCAAAATATCATTATCTCCACTCATGCCATCATCATGGCGGATATTCATAATCACAAATTCATAGTCCACTCCTTCTGTGCCCGGGCTGCTGCTGCTCAAGCCTACATCGAGGGCGGAGCCGCTGCAGATTTCGCCTGCATTGCCACTTGGATTGCTGTTATAGCTCAGGCTGATATCCGGGCTGGCGACAACGTCCAAGTCGAAGTTAATGACTGTTCCTGGGCAGGCCAACTCTTCCGCATCCAGCATGCCGTTGCTATTGGCATCTGCATATGGAGTAAGGGCAATAGTGATACTGCCACTATTAGTAGCTGTATAAGTGCCTAAAATAACAGGGGCACCCATCGGAGGAATGACTAGGCCATCGGCCTCTGTATACTGTCCGGAGGGCAATATGCCAGCGCCGAAAACTTCATCAGGATTATTGACATCCAAATGAAAAATCAGCTGGGCATCTGATGAGCTGGAGACGCTCCAGTCAACCATTGTACCTGGGCAAACCGAAGCAGCATCGAGTGCTGCTGGTGCAGCGTCAAGTTCGAGACTTACCACAGGAGCTGGCGCAGCAGGTTTGACGACGACGGCGATGTTCGTCAGTGGCCCTTTGCAGTTGGGCGCATTCAGCAGCATTGCTTGAACCTGATAGCGGATGAGGACATCGACTCCAGTGGTATTGGTCAGCACATCGCTGAGCAAAGCTCCTACAGATAGGTTTTGTCCAGAGACAAAATTTCCGCTTACTCCAGCAGGATACGCTCCCGTCCCGTCGACGCCATCATTACCGATATCATAGATGATGTTCGTCAATTTATAAATATAATCTGTCCCTTCGACACCGCTGGCATTGGTACTCAAGCCAACCTGTACATTATCGCCGCTACAAATTCGACCTTGCGCTACTGTCGGATTAGTATAACTAATCATTACAGTTGGATCAGGGATTACGGTAACAGCGATATCAGGATAAGTCTGAGTGCAATTACTCGGTGGATTTTCGAAGGTTACTTCTATATCAGTTAGGGTGATTGATCCATTAAAATCTGTTCCTTCGGTAAAAGTCAGACTGCCCATATCAGTGAGCCCTGTAGTCATCATTGTCGAGGTGCCGCCCATGCCATCGTCAGCAGTCGCAGTAATGGTAAATGGTAATCCGGCATCTGTTGTTTCATTGAAATCCAGGGTGATGCTTCCGCCTTCGCAGATGCTGGTAGCCGAGTTCATTAGTGCAACATCGGGCAGAACTTCAATGATGATATCCAGGCTGGCCATCTCGCTACAGCCGCTTTGATTATCCGTGACCATTACACTTACCGGATAGGTACCCGGAGTCACTGCAGCATTGAATACCGCATCCTCGATAGTTGGATCAATGAAGGCAGCCGCAGGCGACCAGGCATAGCTAAAGTCTCCGCTACCTCCGGTAACGTTGATGAATACTGCACGGTCATCATTCTGACAAAAACGTCGGGGCCCATTGGCCGTAATATCAGGCAGCTCATTGATAGTCAGGCTAACATCGTCATTAAGAATTTGCAGGCAGCCATTGGCATCTGTAATATTGATCAGTCGGATGTTCATTGCTCCGACATAGGTCTGTAAAGCCATAGGTAAATCCGTATTGGCAATATTGATACCTGCGGCAGGATTGGCTACATTGATACTTGCCAAGTTCTCGAAGAGTAAATCTCCATCGTCGGGACTCATAGGATCTACGCCCATGATAAGTGTATAAGGCAGCGCGCCCGTCGTTGTACTGAAATCCAGATGGATATTTTCACCAATACAAATGCTTTCATTGCCTGCTGCAAAGCTGATGTCACCATCCGGTTGCGGATTAACGGTCAGATCAACAGATAGCGTCGCTCCGATGCAGTTCAGGGCATTTTGAGGAGTAAACTCAAAGGTTACCACTTGTGGGCTGCCGCTTGTATTGGTCAGCGTTGTCATGGTTCCAGCAGCAGCGGGAGTCACCTGCTCGGTTCCCATCATTGTAGAAGCCGTAACCCCTGTTGGCAGGCTAGTGATACTCCAATCTGCGGTGACGTTTTGTAAAGCGGGCGAAGCGCCAGCGGCAGTAACCGGGTTTTCTGTTATCAGATCAACCACTGATATTGCACTGCCTGAGCAAATACTAGTCAGACTGGATTGCTCTAAAACTGGCTCAGGACTGACGATTACAAATTCACTTGTAAACACATGGGTACAAAGAGCGATTCCATTCGGAGTAATAAGAGTGGCTTCAAAATTATAAGCTACTCGTGCATGATCTCCAGTTGCATTAGCAAAAAGATCAGCAATATCAAAAGATAGGACTTCGTCATCAGCATTGCCTGCAATATTATCTGGACCATCAGGATCATTACCAAAAGTGATAGTGCTCGGTGTAGGAACAGTAATCATTGAAGGATTATTTACATTAGAAGCCATAGCAGGACTAATGCTCAATTGAATTTTATGCGGCCCACCTTCAACAGGTCCTACAAATTCATTCCCTTCAACCGTCAATCCAATATTGATATCACTACTTTCTCCCGAACAAATTCGGAGTTCATTATTAGTAAAAGTCAGCAGATCAAAAGCATCGGGAAGTATGGTGAAAAATAAATCTAATTGCTCCGGTACTCCACAATTAGGTCCCGGAGGATTTTTGCGGTTGACTGTAATTCGATAGTGTATTACCTGATTCTCATATTCATCTCCCGCCGTGCCGTCAGCATCAGCATTGTTCAAAACATCAGGGATGGTGAATGTCGAATAATTATTAATAGGATCATAAACAGCAACAGCTCCATCAATTACTTGATTGGTTCCGCCGGTTACCCCATCATCGCCATCACCTGTATCATCATCGATTACTGCGATGGTAAATTCTACATCGCTATTTGGAAAGAAATTAGTGGCCAAAGTTATCGAAGGTGAAGTACCATTGCAAAGTGTATCCTCTGTAATTCCTTCGACTACAAAAATATCCGGTGTCTCTTCCAATTGAATGGTAAAAGTTATCGGAACAGCTTCACAGTTTTCGTTAGTTGTTCGAGGAACTACCTCGTAGGTTACAGCACCACTCAGCGCACCATTAGCCAGTACTGGCGTAGGTACTGCAGTCTCCGTTGGATATGGGCCTGCAGCAGCAGGATAGGCGGTATTCAACTGCCAGGCGGCACTCAAATCTACGCTCATTGGCGGCACCATAGTCACATTGGTTACGAGATACTCTACATCCAGATCATCAGGATTATTGCTGGTGAGCCGCAAGGAGTAGCCTGCCGGACTGCCGTTGCAGACACTAATGCTATGCCCGGAGGCCACAGTAGTCGCATTGCTCCGCAGCAAAGTTTGTGGTGCAGGATCAATTATCGTTGACACTGTATTGGTCAGGCCATCGACAAAACAACCCGCCGCATCTTCGATCCGCTGCAATTGGATATCCAGGCTATGCGTCGCCCCAGCTAAAACAGCTGCTGCATCATAATCTGTCCCAGCAGTCAAAACAATCATATCGCCATTAGCAACCGTATATGGATTGCCTGTCGCGGCAGCAAAGCCTCCTCCATCATTCTCATCCGTAGCCAGATCAATCATAAAATCTCCGGCTAGTGGAGTGGTAAAGGTTAAAGTAATTTGATCGTCATCAGCACAAGTACGGGGAGCAACGCTAATGGAACCTTGCGGGTCATTAAAGTTTACGGTTATTGGGATGGCCTCAGTGCAAGGACCATTAACGATAGCTGCCCAAAGTATACCTCCACCATTGATGAAGGCGCTTAGGTTGAAATTGGTTTCTTCATTTCCTGCTGTACCTAAATTGTCAATACGTGTACCTCCATTATCAGGATCGCCCATAAACCATTGTACCATTCCACTGGCATTCGTATTTACTGTCGCATTGTGGATCGTCAAATTATAGGCTACTCCATCTGAAGTACAGGTATTAATGGTAGTCGCGGAAGGAGTAAAAGAGACAAAAATATTAATCTGTCGGTCAAAGCTGGCCATGCATTGGCCCTCGGCATCACTTACGGTTACGGTAGCGATTAGCATAGCATCGCTAGCCAATCCCATAGCAGGAGTAAAGGTAGGATTGATTAAATTCGCATCATCAAAACTACCCAGTGCAGGATCGCTAAGGCTCCAGCTATAGCTCAACCCTGCGGGCGGAGCCATTAGGCCTCCACCAAAATCCAGTGCATCTACAGATAATTGCTGAGCACCTCCAGTTGCACAGACTTCGGCCAGTGCCGGGCTAAGGGTAGCTGCATCAATACCCGGATTAATTGTCAGCGCAACATCCTGGCCTATAGCGGCAGTCGTACAAGCCTCATCATCAGTGATGCTCCGCAGGCGAATTTCAAAGTCTCCTACCAGACCACCACCCTCAAGTGCCAGCCTTTGAATAGTAAAGACCTCTCCACTCATCAGCGGATTGCCCATATTATTTTGGGTGATACTAATATTGTTAGCTGCATCAAAGCTGTTGTTTCCATCATCATCAGAGCCCAATAAAAGTGTAAAGGGGCCTGTTCCTGCTGTGGCGGTAAAGGTCAGCTCCAATGTGGCATCGTCCTCACAAATAGTTGACTGATTAAGAGCAATGCTCCGACTGGCAAGGCATTGATGGTCACTGTAAACATCTCCGAATTGAGACTGGCGCAGCCGTCTGCGCTGAAGGTTTGAGCTTCGAGCGTGTATACTCCGGCGGGAGCTGCGCCTAAGGCTTCAGCTGTCCGCCCATTGGGTCCGATAATGCTAAAAAGTCAGTCAAGACGCCCGCCGTTGGCGAGCTGGTCAATGACCATTGGATATTATCAATTAATGGATTACTATCAGAGAGGGTAAGCCGACGACCAACACCGGCGGGTTCATCCGCGCAGATTTCGATACTAGTGTTTCCACCGCTGGCAGTAGCTGGTGGAGCGGGATTAACCGTTAGGTTGATGAAGGCAGCGTAAGTCTCACAACCAGGACCTGCATTGGCATCGGTGATGGTTACCGAATACAGTCCGTTACTGTCGGGCAGTGCAGCCAGCGTAATCGAGGCCGTTGTTTCGCCATTTGACCATTCATAAGTTCCGCTACCGGGATCATTAACGATACTTAGTACGATATCTGGATCTCCTTCGCAGAAGACCAGAGGATCGGCAAAGTCAGCACCGTTGGCGACGATATGGATGGGAGCAGTCTCCGCAAGGCTTCCACCGATACCATCCAGGACACCATCAGTATCATTGGGAGCAGCATTGGCATTTGGAGTGGCACCGGCGAAGCCAGAGGGCGTTCCGCCAGTGACTAGCACTCGACCAAAGCTGTTATTAAAACTACCTGCACTCGTCACATCATTGCCAACAGTCCCTGCAATATTCACGAGACCAAGGTTAGAAAAACCGGCATTGCCAGATTGAATAATTCCGGTAGGGGTATTCCCCATAATGATAAATGCACAAATCCGATTAATAAATAAACTACCATTCAGATTTTCTATTCCTATCGTACCGATATTGAGCATTCTGATCTCCTGCTCGATGCCATTATTATAAGTTACCTGGCCAGCACCGCTATTGTGAATACCTGCACCGGTGGTTCCGTTAATGGTCAATTCACTATTGTTGGTTACATTAATTTCACTGGTATTGGCAGCATCACTGTGGATGGCATCGGCTCCAATATTTTGTAATAGCGTCAGGCCATTTAATTCCATATTGACGATACCATCATTAGCCGTCTCATTATAGATACCATGACGCCCGGTCATATTGATAGTAAGCGGACCGATCGTTGGTCCAAAGTTAATTGTGCTTTGATTAATCGACATGGCAGAGATGACATTCGCAATACCGTCTCTTCCGATATCATTGATGGTCAAACTTCCTATTCCATTTTGGGCACCTATATTAATAGTGGATTGATTGACCGTAGCTTCGATTTCATTATGCCAAGCATCTTCACTGCCGACCATATTGATATCAACTAGTTCATGATCGAAATTGATGATTCCATTAAAAGTTGTATTTCCACCTATACGATTATGTATACCATGACCGCTAGCTGTTGCAACATTATCAAGTAGCAAATCTCCAATCCCGCTAAAATTTAATACTATATTATCCTGTAATACCTCATTGAGCAAAGCATCGGAGCTTGTATTTTCAATAGAGACCGTACCGTGATTGATAAAGTCGGTTCGGTTCATATTGATGATTCCCCGGCCATTAATGTTTTGAATTTGTAATAATCCTCCGTTATCAACCTGAAAAGTAAAGCCTCCACCCTGGATTTGTAATCCAAAAGTATTAGGTCCTCCTGTTCCATCAATGGTTAACAATGCGCCATTGACGATGCGAAGAAAGCTGATAGAGGTGTTGATATCTAAAGAGCGAATAGGATTGACCGTACCGCTACCCGCCCCTGGGATGAAAATACCAAAGCCGGGAACATTGATACTAACATCATCGCCGGGCCCTGGCACCGCGTTATTGTCCCAGTTGGCGGGATCATTCCAGGAGGAGCCATCGCCACCGCCGACCCAGGTCTGGGCATTGAGGGTGACTGACCAAAGGCATAAGAAGGCCACGCTGAGCGACCAAATCCGACCTAAGTATAATAGCCGGTGTAGTTTTGAGTGAGTCTTGCTGCTAAGGCAATTCATGGTTTTTGGATTTGAGTGATTAATGATTAAATGTTATGAAACCAGTGTGCTTTAAAATCCAGGCATAGCTTGGCAGGGTCTGCAACGGAAGGGTCACAGACAGCACAGTACTATCCTGATGATGAATTACAGCACCGGAATTCGCTTAATAGAATACAACCTACTACAGGCCGTACCAGAGAATGGCAAAATAACGGTGTACAGTTTCAGAAGGGATGGAAAGCAATAAGGCAGCTGCCTTGGCGGTCCAGCCATTCATCGTTGACCACATAAAATGGTCGCAACATAAAATGAAATTCGTTATCCCCTGAAGGAAGAGATGATGGGCTGTGCGAATGCGGGCACAGTCCTTATCCCCGTAGGGAATGTCCAGAAAGAGAAGTCAACAATGGCGAGGTTTAAGAGCTAAAACGGGTTTTGGATAACTAGGTTTTGGGATGGTTGTAAGTACAATGGCTAATGATTGAAGATTCATAAAGCACATCGTCGGGCTACTCCTCGATCTTTCTGTTGTTTAGCTTAGTTCATTAATTTTTTTATAAAAACGGTTTTGGTTGAATAAATATCCAGGCGATACCTGGGATACAGTTATTATTTATATCGAAGGAAGTTTGTATATGTTGCGATAAATATATTTTTATTTTTAAAATATTAAAACATCTCCATAAATTTGCAAAGCCCCCCCATTCCGATCTCCTGAATAAAAAATGAATGCCCAACACCAAACTAGTGATCAAATCAATACATATGTCGCGAAATTTCCCCCTTAACATAGCGACAATAATCCCAATTAGGGATATTTAGCGTATATTAAGGTAACATTTTATGGCTTCCTGGTGTTAATCTCATAGATTAATGGCATTATTAAAGATCAAATGGGTATGAAAAAACAGATACTTGCTAATCTCCTTTCTGAATACAAGGTTAATCCTCCAAAATTTAAGAATGAGGAAATCGCATTAGAATCCTCTCCTGTTTCTACCTGTGAGAAAGTCAAAGAATTTAGGGGCAATCTAATCGCCAATGTTTCTCATGATTTAAGGACTCCTTTGCAGGCCATAATTGGCTATTCGGAAACCATGCTATTGAAGCAGCAAAATATCTCTGCACAGGAGCAAGAAAAATATCTATCGGTTATCCTAGCCAATGCGAATAAGCTATCCTCTATGATAGAGCAGTTCTTTGAATACTCTAAACTTGAGATAAGTGAAATAATTCCCAGTAGATCTTCCTTCTCTCCAGAAAAAATAGTTGATGACCTATGTCATAATTACAAGTTGATCTGTTCGGAGAAAAAAATAAACATCAGCATTCATGCTGCAGATAACTTATCGGCTATCAGTGGAGATTATTTGTATATCGGGTTTTCCAAAATTTAATCGATAATGCCCTGAAATTTACTCCTGCCGATGGACAAATTGATGTTAAGATGACCAAACACTCTGCGGAAGAGTTGAAGGTACAGATTTGTGATACAGGCAGAGGCATTCCATATGAGGAGTTGGATTCCATATTCAATAAATTTAAAACGACGCAAAATACGGCTTGGGAGAATGAGCAAAATGATGGTCTGGGATTAGGATTAGCCATCGTCAAAAAAATACTCAGTCTGCATGATGCCCGAATATTTGTCAACAGTGAGCTTGGTGTAGGCACCACTTTTACTTCTTTTTGCCTTTTGCATAGATTTGTAATATCTAAAAAAGCACTAATTCTCCTCAACATATTCACTGACTCGCTATATTTGCAGTATGATGCTGCAATTAAAAACCCCAATTGTATTCCTGCTCCTCCTCTCGCTCTGCACCTCTCTGTGGTCGCAAACCGAAAATGCCCCCTCCCCGACTCTGGAGACGCCCTACAATTGCATTTACGTGCATCTATACTATCTACAAGCCTCTTCTTACCAACCAGACATCGCTGGGCAAACCTTCTATCAGATCACTGATAGCATCGAGCGCCGCCAAAGGCCATCAAGCTCAAGCAAGTCCTCGATGGCTATGGCTTGTATGTTCACCTCAACCTTTTGCCACAACAGGCTGATTATGTTGATAGTCTCACTAACAAACCTTACTATACTCCCTTTCCGAAAGAACTCCGCAAGTCTATCTGGAACGTATCAATAATCGCTGGTACTATTCGAGAGAGACCGCACAGTTGATTCCTCAATTGCACAAAAAAGCTTTTCCCTTTGGTACAGATATGCTGTTGAACCTCTTGCCCAAGCTTGGTCAGCAGCAGATACTGGGACTCGCGCTTTGGCAGTACATCGGCTTCGCCATCCTTATCTTCCTCAGCTGGATCGCCCATAAGCTGTTGAGTCGCCTCCTCTACCCCATCATACGACGACTGGCCGAATCGCGCTATACCGAAGTTTTGGAGAACAAGTCGCCGATCTACAAAATTGCCCGGTGTTCAGTATGCTATTGCTCGCATTGCTGGTGCGCTTACTTTTGCCCATTCTTCAATTGCCCATTAATTTAGCTGAATTCAGCATTGTCAGTATTCGCATTCTAATCACCTGTTTTGCCGTAATGCTGGCTTTGCGGGTGCTCGATTTGATTATGATTATGCCAGCGATTATGCCCAGGGAACAGAGCATAAGATGGATGAACAGCTGTTGCGATTCTACGTCGAATGCTGTATATCATTTTCATCATTGGTGGGATCGTTCAGATTCTGCGCCTTTGGATGTTAATGTTACGGCGCTGGTTGCAGGGATTTCGATTGGTGGTTTGGCGCTGGCCCTGGCCGCCCAGGATACGGTGAAGAACCTGATTGGCTCAGCAATGATATTTATTGATCGGCCTTTTCAAATCGGCGACTATATTGAAGGAAGTGGCTTTGCTGGGACAGTCAAAGAGGTAGGCTTTCGTACTACTCGAATCATAGCCAGCGATACCTCCATCATCGCGGTACCGAATGGCTCGATCGCCAATATGTCTATCACCAATAAAGGGATGCGAGTTTATCGAACCTTTTTGACGGAGCTGGGCTTAGCCTATGATACACCTCCAGAGTTAATCGAGGCATTCATCTCTGGCCTGCGTCGAATGATCCTCAGCCATCCCAAGACCCTCAAGAGAGATTACTACGTTCATTTTAACAGTATGCAAGCCTCCTCTCTTAATATCTTCTTCCGGCCTTTCTGGAAGTCGACAGCTATGCTGAAGAACTAAAGACCAAAGAAGAGTTTCTGCTCGGGATGCTGCGCCTGGCCAACGCGATGGGAATCAGCTATGCCTTTCCTTCCTCTACACTGTATATCGAGGAATTTCCCGGCAAACTTCCCAACAAATCTCCTCATACCAAAAACACAGAGCAGATAGAAAAAACGGTCTCAGATTTTATCGATCAATTCAACGAAAAGCACCAACAAGCCTGAGACCATGTTTAAAAATCCATTAATCGGCTACAAGTGGCAAATTTTATCCTGTACTGCGTTAAAAAGCCTCGCTGATGCTAAGGCATCGCCTACGTTTTTTGCCTTATCCAGAATAAAATTTTCTCACTTTCGCCAGATCATGAAAATTTAAACATGATCTGAGGGGAACCAAGCCCTCAGCATATTTTTTCTCGCCTATATCAACCAGAAAGCCCCGTCATTACTGGGTTCCATAGTGAAGTGTAAACAATTTGCTTTATACTTAAAAACAAAATGTTTAAAAACATTTGCTATTTATAAACATTTTGTTTTAAATTTGTGTCGAGCGATTTACAAATACCAAAACATACATACCATGGGACAAACAATTGGACAACTCAAAAATAAGGCGAATATCATGCTTCAACAGAAAAAAAAGCAAGTATCTGGCTGGTTCTCCCGCCACTGGTTCAAAATGACTTTAATAGCCTTGGTAGCCTTTGTGCTGGGCTATAAGGATGTCAACCTACAGCTTAACCTCAGTGCTGCACGCCAGTGCATCAAAAGGTCGACAGTACACAGCAAAATCAGGGCGTATTACATAAAGTTAGCCAGATGAAACTGGGTTCCAATATCTTTGTGCTCTAGCCCAAAAAACGTCTGGTAAAAAGAAGGATGATAATTTGGCCAATGAGTACGCCAATATGACTTATGAGTCAAAAACAACTACTATCAGCACCCTTAGCACTAAGCAAAAGGCTAAGATCAAGCGCCAGCAAGCCTATGTCAAGCGCTTCCTGAACGTCGCTAAGTCGGAGATGAAAAAATTCGGCATCCCGGCAAGCATTACGCTGGCTCAGGGCCTGATCGAAAGCGACGCTGGCCATAGCCGGCTAGCGAATAAAAACAACAATCACTTCGGGATCAAATGTTTCTCTCGCAGTTGTAAAAAAGGCCACTGTAGCAATTTCACAGATGATAGCCACAAAGATTTCTTTCGTCGATATGATACGGCTTGGGAAAGCTACCGCGCCCATAGTATGATGCTGAATGGCAAGCGCTATAAGCATCTCAAAAAACTAGGCGCTAAGGATTACAAAGCCTGGGCCCATGGCCTCAAAAAAGCGGGCTACGCCACCGATAAGCGCTACGCCGAAAAATTAATCCATATCATTGAGGAACTCCAGCTTCATCAATATGATCAACTTTAAACTTCCTCCAAAAACCAAAGACAAAGCAACAAGCCAAGCATATCATAGAGCATTACACCCAAATACAGAGAAAACAGAGCTTAGACAAGATCAAAAAAAGCTATGAAAACAAAGATATCTAGTCGGCTCAATTCTTAGGCCCGGCGATGGGCAACTCTCCACACATTGATAAACACCCAGCGGATAGTTCGGTTTTCCCCCCCGAACTAGTGCATCGATCGGTTTCGAATCGATGAGCCAAGATATTTTGATTGGGATACTGTTTTATGTTTTCTCGTAGTATGTTTAGCAATTGTGGAGAAAGACTGCCTGACCTTGTGTTGGTGCAGTCTTTTTTATAATTAATTGGCTCATTTAACAGTTATCACCTCAAAAGTCGCCGCTCCAAATAGTCTATTTACAATATTTGTTGAAGAATGAACGTAGATTGAGGGTATTCAATCCAATAATTCTTAAAAGTGTTAATTTATAACAGATGGTCGTTGTTGGCATTGTATATGCGGCCTACTATATATCAGAACAAACTCATACATGATTCCTAAAATGATGAAAAGATATGCTATGCTGATCCTCTTGATCAGTTTTGTCTGCCACTCGGCAACTTTAGCTTCCAGTCCATCTCAGGACACGATTCCTCAAACTTTCGAAGAATATTTCCAGTATCACCAGCTCCAGCCTAATTCGGGGCCCTTTGGGATTTCTTATCTTTTGGATAAAACGGGTAAGGGACGCAAGCCTCAGGTAGGCGACTATGTGATGGTCAACTACGTAGGCAAATTTCTCAACGGGATGTTTTTGATCAGTCTGATGTAAACGATCCTTTTGTCTTCCAGCTGGGCTATCGTCAGGTAATTAAAGGCTGGAAGCGGGGCTGCCCTTTTCAATGTGGGGAGCAGAGGTAGCTTGTTTATTCCTCCGGCGATGGCCTATGGCCAGCGGGGAGCCGCAAACGCGTACCGCCCAATACCCCACTGATCTTTGAAATTGAATTGCTGAGGATCATGAATTTTGAGGAATATGATCAGTATATGGTAGAATTGGAAGTCAAGGAGCGTCAGCAGTACGAGAATCATCAAAAGAAGCAATTTATCAAAGATAAAAAGCTCATCCAGCAATATGCTATTTCTAATAAGTTGAAAGCCAAGCGCTCGCCCTCCGGGCTCAGCTATGTGATTACCAAAAAGGGCAAGGGGCCGAAGGCAAAGGGCGGCGACCTACTCAGTGTTCATTATGAAGGCTACCTTACGGATGGAAGCACCTTTGATTCATCGTTTGATCGGGAGCCTTACCAGTTTCCGCTGGCTAGAGGGAAGTAATCCGGGGTGGGATGAAGGATTAACGAATTTTAAGAAAGGTAGCGAGGGCTGGTTGCTGATTCCGTCCAAGCTGGCCTATGGCCCCCGCGCTATCGAAGAGGATGATATCTCTATACCTGCCAATTCGGTGCTGGTCTTTAAAATCAAGGTCGTTGATATTAAGTCCAGTGAGGTGGAGTAAATCTAATGCTTATACTCTCTTAATGCAGCGTCCTCTTCGAGAGACACTGCGTAGACAACATCTAGTCAAAGCAGAGTCTCCAAAACACAAAGGGGATAAAAAGTCGGACACACCAACTTTTTATCCCCTATTCAATTAAACAAAGAGCAGTCGAACTAGCCCTTATTGTTGCTATCTTCTAGCTTCTGGCGATCTGCCTCTCTCATTCCCTCTTTAATCTCACTCTCGATAGAAGCCTTCGCACTGTTAAATTCACGGATACCTTTGCCAAGTCCACGCATCAGTTCAGGAATTTTTTTCCCTCCGAACAACAGCAGAACTACAGCAAATACGAGCATGATTTCGTACATCCCCAGACCGAATAAAAGCATTGAAGTTATCATGATTCTTATTTTTAATGAAATAAAACAGGAGTCCTATTACCCCTATCACGGCCCTAAAGCCCAATTTTCTCTATACAAAGTTACAAATTTTCTTTGAGCATAGGCAACAATGAGTATTAGACTCAGGGGGCTTCTCAAAGTTTAATGGATCATTATCCTAATTCTTTGACCAATCCTTTATCCTAAGGTATTCAAAGAAGGTTTATTTTTTCAGCCCAATTTCACGCAATCGTTCATCCAGATATCCACCCGCAGTGATAGGATCATAGGCCAATGGGCGCTCTTCGGTAACACAGCTTTCTAAGCAGGTCAAATCCATTGTACTACGAGGGTGTAGGAAGAAAGGAATAGAAAGTCGTGGCAGGTGCCATAACTCACGCGGCGGATTGACAACCCGGTGAGTCGTCGACTTCAGGTAATTATTGGTCAGTCGCTGCAGCATATCTCCTACATTGATGACAATTTCATCTTCTTCAGGCATAATCGGCATCCAATCTCCATCCATATTTAGCAATTGTAAACCTCCAGCAGAAGCTCCTACCAGCAGCGTAATCAGATTAATATCTTCGTGCTGCTCCGCCCGGATGGCCGATGCCGGCTCCTGGGTTATTGGCGGATAATGGATGGCACGCAAGATGCTATTGCCATTGTGTATTTTATCATCAAAATAATCTTCGCCAAGGTCAAGATATATAGCAATAGCCCTTCAAAAGCTGTGCACCAGCCTCTTCGAAAGCCATGTAAAGCTCTCGCCCACCATTGGTAAAGGCTGGAATTTCACTCACTTTCACATTATCGGGGTATTCCGATTTGATCGCATCTCCATCTTCTACTTCCTGACCAATCTGAAAAAACTCCTTGAGGTCGGCTACTTTGGATTGCTTGGCATGCTCCTTCCCAAAGGAGGTATAGCCCCTTTGTCCGGCCAGGCCAGGCACTTCATAAGTCCGTTTAGTATTTACCGGTAAGCCAAAAAAGTCTTTAGAGGAATTATAAAAACCTTCGATAGTGATTTGGGAATCCCGTGATTAATCACGCCCACAAAACCAATTTCATGAAAGGCCTTACCAAGCTGATTAACAAATGCGGCTCGATCTTCGGCATTTCCATGCACAAATTTGGACAAGTCTACTAAAGGTATGGTTCTATTTGACATATAATACTGGTTTTTAGTATCAAATTAGTTGGACGGAATGGCTGCAGCCTTAATCCGTCATTTTATCAACAAAATAACAATTTTACAGGAATCATTTGGGAAAGGGTTCATAATGTAATTAACGCCGAGGTTTGTATCGAGACATTTCCAATAGTTGCTGCGCATCCTCAATTTCGATCAATTCCTGCAGACTGGTGTTGGAAAATCGCTTCATATAGCTTTTGACAATTTGCCAGCCCATATAATTAGCCGTCCGCCCCGGCGCCTCCGGCGGCATTTTCGGTGAATTCGGGCTGTGATCTACTAATTTGCGAATATTGCGATAATCGGTTGAATAAAGCAAATCCTCGGTGAGGAAGTGATTCACATTTGCAATTCATTTTCTGCGCACCATCGGCTTTGAGCACCTGTATAAGCAAGGCGGATACTATCAGGAGCATGAGGCATTAATTGATCCATAATGTACATTTTTTACCATTATGAATCATCATGTCCAACAATCGCTCTCCCTTCTGATGCCCGCATAAATCATTGGTCAACGCCTCGACAGCCCGCATGACCATATGCTCACGGTTCATATGTCGCTTGATATAATTAGGAAATAGGCAGGATTATAATGTGGATAATCGGCTCCCAGAAAGAAATCCAGGCCAATCCCAAGGATATCGCCATCACCAACGAAGGCGCCGTAGGCGTATTCGGAGATATACGTATAAACTCGAGGGATAGGCTGATCCGGAAGTAGTATTTATAGTAACGAAAGACCTGCTCCAGCTCTTCTCCAGTCCTTCCAGGTTAGGATAAATGGTCATTGTGGTATCATAAAGCTTCTTTACCGCTGGAAAATTGAGGAAGCCATTGACCGTTTGGAGATATTTTTCTGCCCAAGATTGCGTTTACTAATTCCTAATACATTAGGAAAATACACACTAGTAACTCAGGATGCGCCGCTTCGAGGGCGGCCAATTCAGTGGTCAATTGAGTGGTATCTAGTGCAAAGAGGTTCTTTTCAAATCTATTGATTTTCACCTCTGCTGAAATATGCGAAACATCAGGAATATTTTTACCTTTGTCTCCAGAACAGGAGCTACTCCTGCCAGGATGAAAATTGCGAGAACGAGACGAGTGACTGCTTCCATTATCAATTAGGCCTAGAGAATTAAGACTTTGCGAATAAGATGCAATAATCTAAAGTATTCTATTCGTTTAGTGACATTAATAAGAAATCCGTTTATATATATTTCTGCCCTGAGCAGTAACACATCAAAAACTTCAAAAGCATGAAAAAAATTGCAGCAATTGGTGCATTTTTATTCTTACTACTTAACGCCAATCAAGCCCAGGAGTTTCGCTTTGGCTTTCAGGTAAGCCCCAGCTTTTCCTGGATGAACAGCGATGATAATAAAATTAATGGTAATGGTACCAATCTAGGCCTCAAACTCGGCATGCTCGGGAGAAATACCTCGATGATGAGGGCCGTTATGCGGTGCTATTCGGTATCGGCTTCGCTTTTAACCAGGGAGGTACCCTTCAGCACGACATTGGAGGCAACTTCTGGCCCAAATCTGATCTCAGCAATCCAGACTTTAATGGCGAGGATGATGCGCTCCCGGAGGGTGTGAACCTCAAATATGGTCTTCAGTTTGTTGAACTTCCAGTAGCGCTCAAAATGCGTACTCAGGAATTTGGCTATATCCGGTACTTCGTCGAAGTGCCTCGCTTTGTTATAGGCATCAATACCCAAGCACAAGGAGCCATCACAGGCACCGGTATTGACACCGAAAAAGAAACCATCAGTGAGGATGTCAATTTCCTCAATATTTCTTGGGGCATCGGTGGAGGTCTCGAGTACACGATCAATGACAACACAGCATTGGTCGGCGGTATTTTCTATCAACAAGGCTTTCTCGACCTTACAGACGATGCAGCACGTCAATACCTTGGGGCTGGCGAAACAGCAGCAGAAGACTCCAAAGGGACCATCGGAAGCATTACCATCAGGATAGGTGTTTTGTTCTAAAATAGTATCCTGAGGCAAGTTTTGGCGGTGAATAATTCCTGTCAAAACTTGCTTTTCTGTGTTTATTTATTGAATATGGGCTGTGAAATAATAAATGTTACTGCAAATGTTAACAACTGCTCCAATTAAGATTGAAGAACTTACCGAATTTATCACCCGTGCTTTAGCTGAAGATGTAGGAGACGGAGATCATACCTCTCTAGCTTGTATCCCTGCAGATTCTCGCAGCACTGCCCGCTTACTTATCAAAGATGCTGGCGTCCTGGCCGGAATTGAATTAGCCCGTCACGTATTCAAAACAGTCGATCCTGATAGCACGATCAACGTCTTCATCGAAGATGGTACGAGTGTTAACTACGGAGATATTGGCTTTGAAGTAGAATGTAACAGCCAAGCACTGCTGAAGGCTGAGCGATTGGTGCTCAATTCTATGCAAAGGATGAGTGGTATTGCGACGCTCAGTAATCGCTTTGCCTTTGAAGTGGAAGATCTGCCTGTTACTATTCTCGATACTCGTAAGACCACCCCACTGATCCGCTTTTTGGAGAAATGGGCCGTACGCATTGGAGGATGTACCAATTATCGTTATGGATTGTATGATCGCATTATGATCAAGGATAACCATATTGATGCCTGTGGTGGTATTAAACAAGCCATCGAAACGGTGGCCGCCTATAAAAAGAAGAACAATAAAGATCTGAAAGTCACTGTAGAGGTTCGCAATTTGGTAGAACTAGACCAGGTGCTGGAAGTAGGGATGATTGACCGAATTATGCTGGATAACTTTGAGCGGCCAATTTGAGAGAAGCGGTGAGAGCTATTGGCGATAGATATGAAACCGAAGCTCTGGAGGCGTAAATATTCACACTGTTCGTGAGATTGCTAAGTGTGGGGTCAATTTCGTTTCAGTAGGTGCGCTTACCCATTCGGCCCAAAGTTTAGACATCAGCCTTAAGGTGGTTAAGAGCTAAACTACTGGGATTTCCTTTAATTAAACAGGGTAACTCTGTGCGGTTAGAAAGGTGAGTAAAAATAATGAGATCACTACTAACCAGAATCGTAGGTCTTTGTATACTGCGGTCGTTTTTTCCGTTATCACATCAATAAGGTTAATTCCAAACAATAGGTACAAAATCGTCAAGATTAGCATAAGCCTTAAGTTTACCAGTTAATAATATCGTTTAGGGTCGCTCTAATACCAGAGCAACAGCTACTCAATCATAATCGTGGAAAACCAATGATGGATGGGGATCTGAGGGAGAGAAATTGGCTTTGTATCTTCAATATCCAATTTTCCAAAAAGGATGCAATACAATTATTGCTAATATTTCAGTCGCTTGTTCTTAACAAATAGCCACTGAGTTTTATTGAGTTGATTTCACGTTTACACAAACGATCAAACGAATCAACCGATCAACAGTATTAAGGTTGGATTTCCTGAACTTTGTTTAAAATGGGTGTTTTCAGCAGCGCCTCGTTGATCCGTTTTATCAGGCCTGGCCTTCGTAGACCATTCCGGAGTAGACCTGTACCAAAGAAGCCCCTGCTTCCAATTTCTCAATTGCATCTTCCGGAGAGGCGATACCACCGACTCCGATAATCAATAATTCTCCATTAGATTGGGTACTTAAATAACGATGACCTCTGTAGAACGCTGTCTGACGGGCTGTCCGCTCAGGCCTCCGGCACCGATGTTTTCGATACGCTGCGAGGAGGTCGCCAGTCCCTCCCGGCTAATCGTAGTATTGGTAGCAATAACACCTGTAATCTCTGTATCTCTCACAATCTCTATGATATCATCCAACTGGGAATCACTGAGATCGGGAGCAATCTTAAGGAGAATCGGCTTGGGGCTAGCCTTTTTGCGGTTGAGTTGCTGTAGTAAGCTGAGGAGCTGGGTGAGCGTTCGCGATCTTGTAAGGCCCGTAGGTTTGGCGTATTGGGAGAACTAACATTGACTACAAAGTAATCAACATATGGGAAGAGCTGTTCAAAGCAGATCACATAATCATCGCTGGCTTGCTCATTAGGTGTCACCTTATTCTTACCGATATTACCCCCAATGATCAAGCCTGGTGGGCGGTGAGTTTGAGGCGGCTGACTAAGGCATCGACCCCTTCATTATTAAAGCCCATGCGATTGATCAGTCCATTATCCTGAGGCAATCGAAAGAG
>NW_028284203.1:25000-40951 GCF_059516105.1 Syngnathus floridae | reverse complement strand
TCGCCAAACTTGGCTTGACTTCCAGGAGAAGAGGCCGAATTTTCACTTTTGGTGGCCGACCTGGGGAACCAGCCGAGGCGGACACTTTAGGCTGGTTGAGTCGTTGGCACTTAGAAAATATTTGCCAAACTTGGCCAGACTTCCAGGAGAAGAGGCCGAATTTTCACTTTTGGTGGCCGACCTGGGGAACCAGCCGAGGCGGACACTTTAGGCTGGTTGAGTCGTTGGCACTTAGAAAAGATTTGCCAAACTTGGCCAGACTTCCAGGAGAAGAGGCCGAATTTTCACTTTTGGTGGCCGTTATGGGGAACCAGCCGAGGCGGACACTTTACGCTGGTTGAGTCGTTGGCACTTAGAAAATATTTGCCAAACTTGGCTTGACTTCCAGGAGAAGAGGCCGAATTTTCACTTTTGTGGGCCGTTATGGGGAACCAGCCGAGGCGGACACTTTACGCTGGTCGAGTCGATGGCACTTAGAAAATATTCGCCAAACTTGGCTTGACTTCCAGGAGAAGAGGCCGAATTTTCACTTGTGGTACCCGACCTGGGGAACCAGCCGAGGCGGACACTTTAGGCTGGTTGAGTCGTTGGCACTTAGAAAATATTCGCCAAACTTGGCTTGACTTCCAGGAGAAGAGGCCGAATTTTCACTTTTGGTGGCCGACCTGGGGAACCAGCCGAGGCGGACACTTTAGGCTGGTTGAGTCGTTGGCACTTAGAAAATATTTGCCAAACTTGGCCAGACTTCCAGGAGAAGAGGCCGAATTTTCACTTTTGGTGGCCGACCTGGGGAACCAGCCGAGGCGGACACTTTAGGCTGGTTGAGTCGTTGGCACTTAGAAAATATTTGCCAAACTTGGCTTGACTTCCAGGAGAAGAGGCCGAATTTTCACTTTTCATGGCCGTTATGGGGAACCAGCCGAGGCGGACACTTTTCGGCTCAAGAGCCGTTGGCACTTAGAAAATATTTGCCAAACTTGGCTTGACTTCCAGGAGAAGAGGCCGAATTTTCACTTTTGGTGGCCGTTATGGGGAACCAGCCGAGGCGGACACTTTACGCTGGTTGAGTCGTTGGCACTTAGAAAATATTCGCCAAACTTGGCCAGACTTCCAGGAGAAGAGGCCGAATTTTCACTTTTGGTGGCCGACCTGGGGAAC
Organism: Syngnathus floridae; assembly: GCF_059516105.1. Classification (NCBI taxonomy): domain Eukaryota; kingdom Metazoa; phylum Chordata; class Actinopteri; order Syngnathiformes; family Syngnathidae; genus Syngnathus; species Syngnathus floridae. The sequence goes on along the minus strand of NW_028284203.1, from coordinate 39,793 downwards.
CAGCCGAGGCGGACACTTTACGGCTGTTGAGTCGTTGGCACTTAGAAAATATTTGCCAAACTTGGCTTGACTTCCAGGAGAAGAGGCCGAATTTTCACTTTTGGTGGCCGTTATGGGGAACCAGCCGAGGCGGACACTTTACGCTGGTCGAGTCGTTGGCACTTAGAAAATATTTGCCAAACTTGGCCAGACTTCCAGGAGAAGAGGCCGAATTTTCACTTTTGGTGGCCGACCTGGGGAACCAGCCGAGGCGGACACTTTACGCTGGTTGAGTCGTTGGCACTTAGAAAATATTCGCCAAACTTGGCCAGACTTCCAGGAGAAGAGGCCGAATTTTCACTTGTTCTGGCCGTTGTGGGGAACCAGCCGAGGCGGACACTTTACGCTGGTTGAGTCGTTGGCACTTAGAAAATATTCGCCAAACTTGGCCAGACTTCCAGGAGAAGAGGCCGAATTTTCACTTGTTCTGGCCGTTATGGGGAACCAGACGAGGCGGACACATCACCCCGCAAGTGCCGTTGGCACTTTGAAAATATTCGCCAAACTTGGCCAGACTTCCAGGAGAAGAGGCCGAATTTTCACTTGTTCTGGCCGTTATGGGGAACCAGACGAGGCGGACACATCACCCCGCAAGTGCCGTTGGCACTTTGAAAATATTCGCCAAACTTGGCCAGACTTCCAGGAGAAGAGGCCGAATTTTCACTTGTTCTGGCCGTTATGGGGAACCAGACGAGGCGGACACATCACCCCGCAAGTGCCGTTGGCACTTTGAAAATATTCGCCAAACTTGGCCGGACTTCCAGGAGAAGAGGCCGAATTTTCACTTGTTCTGGCCGACCTGGGGAACCAGACGAGGCGGACACATCACCCCGCAAGTGCCGTTGGCACTTTGAAAATATTCGCCAAACTTGGCCGGACTTCCAGGAGAAGAGGCCGAATTTTCACTTGTTCTGGCCGACCTGGGGAACCAGACGAGGCGGACACATCACCCCGCAAGTGCCGTTGGCACTTTGAAAATATTCGCCAAACTTGGCCGGACTTCCAGGAGAAGAGGCCGAATTTTCACTTTTTCTGGCCGACCTGGGGAACCAGACGAGGCGGACACATCACCCCGCAAGTGCCGTTGGCACTTTGAAAATATTCGAAACTTCCATCAAACACACATCGGCTTTTTCGCCGTCGCTGTCCGGCCTGGGCACCATCGTGGCTCGGACAGTTCGTGTGCCAGCTTCCGTTGGCACTTAGAACATTTTTCAAAATAAAAATAAACAGTCCTGCACATACGTGCCGACTATATTTTGCGAAAGGGGAGTAAACCGATGAGTACACTAACTAGGGGGACCAACAGACCGTAGTGGTCTCCCCTGGTACCTAAATGCATACCCCTGGTACCTCAGCGACTACCCCTGGTACCTAAATGCGTACCCCTGGTACCTCAGAGAGGCCGAATTTTCACATTCCGTGGCCGAACTAGGGAACCGGACGAGGCGGACACTTTTCCGGGAGAGACCCGATGGCACTTGGAAAATATTCGCTCAAGTTGGCAGGACTTCCAGAGCAAGAGGCCGAATTTTCACATTATGTGGCCGAACTAGGGAACCGGACGAGTCGGACACTTTTCCGGGAGAGACCCGATGGCACTTAGAAAATTTTCGCTCAAGTTGGCAGGACTTCCAGAGCAAGAGGCCGAATTTTCACATTATGTGGCCGAACTAGGGAACCGGACGAGTCGGACACTTTTCCGGGAGAGACCCGATGGCACTTAGAAAATATTCGCTCAAGTTGGCAGGACTTCCAGAGCGAGAGGCCGAATTTTCGCTCGTTCGGGCCGACTCGGGGAACCAGCCGAGTCGGACACTTTTCCGGGCAAGACCCGATGGCACTTAGAAAATATTCGCTCAAGTTGGCAGGACTTCCAGAGCGAGAGGCCGAATTTTCACATTCCGTGGCCGACTCGGGGAACCAGCCGAGTCGGACACTTTTCCGGGCAAGACCCGATGGCACTTAGAAAATATTCGCTCAAGTTGGCAGGACTTCCAGAGCAAGAGGCCGAATTTTCGCTCGTTCGGGCCGACTCGGGGAACCAGACGAGTCGGACACTTTTCCGGGCAAGACCCGATGGCACTTAGAAAATATTCGCTCAAGTTGGCAGGACTTCCAGAGCAAGAGGCCGAATTTTCACATTATGTGGCCGAACTAGGGAACCAGCCGAGTCGGACACTTTTCCGGGCAAGACCCGATGGCACTTAGAAAATATTCGCTCAAGTTGGCAGGACTTCCAGAGCAAGAGGCCGAATTTTCGCTCGTTCGGGCCGACTCGGGGAACCAGCCGAGTCGGACACTTTTCCGGGCAAGACCCGATGGCACTTAGAAAATATTCGCTCAAGTTGGCAGGACTTCCAGAGCAAGAGGCCGAATTTTCACATTCCGTGGCCGACTCGGGGAACCAGCCGAGTCGGACACTTTTCCGGGCAAGACCCGATGGCACTTAGAAAATATTCGCTCAAGTTGGCAGGACTTCCAGAGCAAGAGGCCGAATTTTCGCTCGTTCGGGCCGACTCGGGGAACCAGACGAGTCGGACACTTTTCCGGGCAAGACCCGATGGCACTTAGAAAATATTCGCTCAAGTTGGCAGGACTTCCAGAGCAAGAGGCCGAATTTTCACATTATGTGGCCGAACTAGGGAACCAGCCGAGTCGGACACTTTTCCGGGCAAGACCCGATGGCACTTAGAAAATATTCGCTCAAGTTGGCAGGACTTCCAGAGCAAGAGGCCGAATTTTCGCTCGTTCGGGCCGACTCGGGGAACCAGCCGAGTCGGACACTTTTCCGGGCAAGACCCGATGGCACTTAGAAAATATTCGCTCAAGTTGGCAGGACTTCCAGAGCAAGAGGCCGAATTTTCACATTCCGTGGCCGACTCGGGGAACCAGCCGAGTCGGACACTTTTCCGGGCAAGACCCGATGGCACTTAGAAAATATTCGCTCAAGTTGGCAGGACTTCCAGAGCAAGAGGCCGAATTTTCGCTCGTTCGGGCCGACTCGGGGAACCAGCCGAGTCGGACACTTTTCCGGGCAAGACCCGATGGCACTTAGAAAATATTCGCTCAAGTTGGCAGGACTTCCAGAGCAAGAGGCCGAATTTTCGCTCGTTCGGGCCGACTCGGGGAACCAGCCGAGTCGGACACTTTTCCGGGCAAGACCCGATGGCACTTAGAAAATATTCGCTCAAGTTGGCAGGACTTCCAGAGCAAGAGGCCGAATTTTCACATTATGTGGCCGAACTAGGGAACCAGCCGAGTCGGACACTTTTCCGGGCAAGACCCGATGGCACTTAGAAAATATTCGCTCAAATTGGCAGGACTTCCAGAGCAAGAGGCCGAATTTTCACTCGTTCGGGCCGACTCGGGGAACCAGCCGAGTCGGACACGTTACGGCCGAACACCCGTTGGCACTTAGAAAATATTCGCCAAAGTCGGCCGGACTTCCAGGCGAAGAGGCTGAATTTTCGCTCGTTCGGGCCGACTCGGGGAACCAGCCGAGTCGGACACATTACGGCCGAAAACCCGTTGGCACTTAGAAAATATTCGCCAAAGTCGGCCGGACTTCCAGGCGAAGAGCCTGAATTTTCACTTTTTCTGACCGACTCGGGGAACCAGCCGAGTCGGACACATTACGGTGTAACACCCGTTGGCACTTAGAAAATATTCGCCAAAGTTCGTTGGACCTCCAGGCGAAGAGGCCGAATTTTCGCTCGTTCGGGCCGACTCGGGGAACCAGCCGAGTCGGACACATTACGGCCGAACACCCGTTGGCACTTAGAAAATATTCGCCAAAGTTCGTCGGACTTCCAGGCGAAGAGGCCGAATTTTCGCTCGTTCGGGCCGACTCGGGGAACCAGCCGAGTCGGACACATTTCGGCGCAACACCCGTTGGCACTTAGAAAATATTCGCCCAAGTCGGCCGGACTTCCAGGCGAAGAGGCCGAATTTTCACTTTTTCTGGCCGACCGGAGGAACCAGCCGCGTCGGACACATTACGGTGTAACACCCGTTGGCACTTAGAAAATATTCGCCAAAGTTCGTCGGACCTCCAGAGCGAGAGGCCGAATTTTCACTTTTTCTGGCCGGCCGGAGAACCAGCCGAGGCGGACACATCACGCCGCTTTTGCCGTTGGCATATTCGAAACTTCCAGAATGGGCTTTTTCGCCGTCGCTGTCCGGCCTGGGCACCATCGTGGCTCGGACACGTCGTGTGCCAGCGTCCGCTGGCACTTAGAAAATTTTTCAAAATAAAAATAAACAGTCCTGCACATACGTGCCCACTATATTTTGCGAAAGGGGAGTAAACCGTCGATGAGTACGCTGACTAGTGGGACCAACCATCGCGCTCTGGCGCACCTGAAGACCAAAGTTGGTACTGCACCCTACCCCTGGTACCCAAACGGGGTAGAGGCCGATTTTTCGCATTTGGCGGCCGACCTAGGGAACCAGAAGAGGCGGACACTTTTCCGAGCAAGTGCCGATGGCACTTCCAGAGCGAGAGGCCGAATAATCGTAATTTGTGGCCGACTTGGGAACCAGCGAAGGCGGATAGGAAGTGGAGCGGGTCCCGCCGGCTGGTCCGCGGGCCAATTGCGGTCCCGCGAGTTAGCGATCGCGGTCCGGAATTCTAGCCGACTTGGGAACCAGCGAAGGCGGATAGGAAGTGGATTGGGTCCCGCCGGCTGGTCCGCGGGCCAATTGCGGTCCCGCGAGTTAGCGATTGCGGTCCGGAATTCTAGCCGACTTGGGAACCAGCGAAGGCGGATAGGAAGTCAAGTGGGTCCCGCCGGCTGGTCCGCGGGCCAATTGCGGTCCCGCGAGTTAGCGATCGCGGTCCGGAATTCTAGCCGACTTGGGAACCAGCGAAGGCGGATAGGAAGTCAAGCGGGTCCCGCCGGCTGGTCCGCGGGCCAATTGCGGTCCCGCGAGTTAGCGATCGCGGTCCGGAATTCTAGCCGGCCGGGGACCACCGCGAGGCGGATGGGTCTTCACCGAGGTCCCGCCGGCTGGTCCGCGGGCCATTTAGGGTCCCGCGAGTTACCGATCGCGGTCCGGAATTCTACCCGGCCAGGGACCACCGCGAGGCGGATGGGTGGTCACCGAGGTACCGCCGGCTGGTCCGCGGGCCATTTAGGGTCCCGCGAGTTAGCGATCGCGGTCCGGAATTCTAGCCGGCCAGGGACCACCGCGAGGCGGATGGGTGGTCACCGAGGTCCCGCCGGCTGGTCCGCGGGCCATTTAGGGTCCCGAGAGTTAGCGATCGCGGTCCGGAATTCTAGCCGGCCGGGGACCACCGCGAGGCGGATGGGTCTTCACCGAGGTCCCGCCGGCTGGTCCGCGGGCCATTTAGGGTCCCGCGAGTTAGCGATCGCGGTCCGGAATTCTACCCGGCCAGGGACCACCGCGAGGCGGATGGGTCTTCACCGAGGTCCCGCCGGCTGGTCCGCGGGCCATTTAGGGTCCCGCGAGTTACCGATCGCGGTCCGGAATTCTAGCCGGCCGGGGACCACCGCGAGGCGGATGGGTCTTCACCGAGGTCCCGCCGGCTGGTCCGCGGGCCATTTAGGGTCCCGCGAGTTACCGATCGCGGTCCGGAATTCTAGCCGGCCGGGGACCACCGCGAGGCGGATGGGTCTTCACCGAGGTCCCGCCGGCTGGTCCGCGGGCCATTTAGGGTCCCGCGAGTTACCGATCGCGGTCCGGAATTCTACCCGGCCGGGGACCACCGCGAGGCGGATGGGTCTTCACCGAGGTCCCGCCGGCTGGTCCGCGGGCCATTTAGGGTCCCGCGAGTTACCGATCGCGGTCCGGAATTCTAGCCGGCCGGGGACCACCGCGAGGCGGATGGGTCTTCACCGAGGTCCCGCCGGCTGGTCCGCGGGCCATTTAGGGTCCCGCGAGTTACCGATCGCGGTCCGGAATTCTAGCCGGCCGGGAACCACCGCGAGGCGGATGGGTGCTCACCGAGGTCCCGCCGGCTGGTCCGCGGGCCATTTAGGGTCCCGCGAGGTACCGATCGCGGTCCGGAATTCTACCCGGCCGGGGACCACCGCGAGGCGGATGGGTGGTCACCGAGGTCCCGCCGGCTGGTCCGCGGGCCATTTAGGGTCCCGCGAGTTAGCGATCGCGGTCCGGAATTCTAGCCGGCCGGGAACCACCGCGAGGCGGATGGGTGCTCACCGAGGTCCCGCCGGCTGGTCCGCGGGCCATTTAGGGTCCCGCGAGGTACCGATCGCGGTCCGGAATTCTAGCCGGCCGGGGACCACCGCGAGGCGGATGGGTCTTCAATGAGGTCCCGCCGGCTGGTCCGCGGGCCATTTAGGGTCCCGCGAGTTAGCGATCGCGGTCCGGAATTCTAGCCGGCCGGGAACCACCGCGAGGCGGATGGGTGCTCACCGAGGTCCCGCCGGCTGGTCCGCGGGACATTTAGGGTCCCGCGAGGTACCGATCGCGGTCCGGAATTCTACCCGGCCGGGGACCACCGCGAGGCGGATGGGTGGTCACCGAGGTCCCGCCGGCTGGTCCGCGGGCCATTTAGGGTCCCGCGAGTTAGCGATCACGGTCCGGAATTCTAGCCGGCCGGGAACCACCGCGAGGCGGATGGGTGCTCACCGAGGTCCCGCCGGCTGGTCCGCGGGCCATTTAGGGTCCCGCGAGGTACCGATCGCGGTCCGGAATTCTACCCGGCCGGGGACCACCGCGAGGCGGATGGGTGGTCACCGAGGTCCCGCCGGCTGGTCCGCGGGCCATTTAGGGTCCCGCGAGTTAGCGATCGCGGTCCGGAATTCTAGCCGGCCCGGAGCCACCCAGAGGCCGTGCACACGCGCCGGGTGGCCGGAAATACCTCCAGCCGAGCGGACATGCACTTTGTAAGCACCTTGGACGAGATGGCTGAGCCTTACTCGACTTCCAGCACCCCGGCTAAGCGTTCTCCACGGCCCGCTGTGCTTCCAGAAGACCTCCAGCCGGTCCTCATGGTGCTTTACTCCTCACTCTCTAAGCCGGCCCAGGCTTCCACCACCCCGGCTAAGCGTTCTCCACGGCCCGCTGTGCTTCCAGAAGACCTCCAGACGGTCCTCATGGTGCTTTACTCCTCACTCTTTAAGCCGAACGAGGCTTCCAGCACCCCGGCTAAGCATTTTACGCGGCCCGCCGAGCCTCCACAGCACTTCCAGCCGGTTCCACGGCTGCTTTCCTCCTCACTGTTTAAGCCGAACGAGGCTTCCAGAGCCCCGGCTAAGCGTTTTGCGCGGCCCGCTGAGCTTCCAGAGCACCTCCAGCCGGTTCCCCGGCTGCTTTCCTCCTCACTTTCTAAGCCGCCCGAGGCTTCCAGAGCCCCGGCTAAGCGTTCTCCACGTCCCGTTGATCTCCCCGGAGGTCGTAACGGGGAATTACCTCCCTCCAGCGGACACGGCGGGTAAATACGCCACCTCTCGCACTTAGCGCACACACCCGTTGCTGCGCGTCCGGTGGCACTTTGAGCGGCCAAACGGCGGGAGTAACAGTCACTCTCTTAAGTTAGGCTCATTTGACATTTTCTTGAACGGTTCGTGGATAAATATGTGATATATACTACATATGATCGCATTTATAGTCAAATCATATTGAAATATTCTCCGGGTGCTTTCCACCTCACTTCCTAAGCCGAACGAGGCTTCCAGAGCCCCGGCTAAGCGTTTTACGCGGCCCGCTGAACTTCCACAGCACCTCCAGCCGGTTCCCCGAGTGCTTTCCTCCTCACTTTATAAGCCGAACGAGGCTTCCAGAGCCCCGGCTAAGCGTTTTACGCGGCCCGCTGAACTTCCAGAGCACCTCCAGCCGCTTCTCCGGGTGCTTTTCTCCTCACTTTCTAAGCCGCCCGAGGCTTCCAGAGCCCCGGCTAAGCGTTCTCCGCGTCCCGCTGATCTTCCCGGAGCTTGTAACGGGGAAATACCTCCCTCTAGCGGACACGGCGGGTAAATACGCCACCTCTCGCACTTAGCGCACACTCGCGTTGCTGCGCGTCCGGTGGCACTCTGAGCGGCCAAACGGCGGGAGTAACAGTCACTCTCTTAAGGTAGGCTCACTTGAGATTTTTTTAACCGCCCGCGGAGGCGACCGGGACCACCGGGACAGCCGGGAGGCCGTGCGCGCGGGCCAAGTGGCCGAAAATAGCTCCAGGCCGACCGGATCGGCTAGTTGTAAGCACCGCGGATGAGATCGCGGAGCATTATTCGACTTCCAGCGGCCGGTGCGCTTACGCACGCCGCCCGGAACCTCCGGGAGGCCGTGCGCATGCGCAAGTGGCCGAAAATAGCTCCAGCCCAGCGGATCTGCACTTTACAAGCTCCGCGGATGAGATCGCGGAGCTTTATCCGACTTCCAGCGGCCGGTGCGCTCGCGCACTCCACCCGGCACCTCCGGGAGGCCGTGCGCATGCGCAAGTGGCCGAAAATAGCTCCAGCCCAGCGGATCTGCACTTTACAAGCTCCGCGGATGAGATCGCGGAGCTTTATCCGACTTCCAGCGGCCGGTGCGCTCGCGCACTCCACCCGGCACCTCCGGGAGGCCGTGCGCGCGCGCCAAGTGGCCCAAAATAGCTCCAGCCCAGCGGATCTGCACTTTACAAGCACCGCGGATGAGATCGCGGAGCTTTGTTCGACTTCCAGCGGCCGGCGCGCCCGACGAGCGGACCAGGTGACGGTCCAGCTCCACCCGGTACCTCGCACGGCCCGCTTCTCCCCCCCCCGCGCGGACTTCCGAGCGCTCGGGGAGACGTTCGGAAGCCGCCGGTGACGTTGGAGCGGGGAAATACCTCCCTCCAGCGGACACGGCGAGTAAATACACCTTCGGCCAAACGGCGGGAGTAACTATGACTCTCTTAAGGTAGCGGCACTCGACATCTTTTTAGCGGTTCGTGGACGACCCGGCCGGTTCTCGGGGGTGCTTTTTCTCCTAACTCTCGACGCCCGAGGAGGCTTCCAGAGCCCCGGCTAAGCGTTTTACGCGGCCCGCTGAACTTCCAAAGCACCTCCAGCCGGTTCCCCGGCTGCTTTCCTCCTCACTTTCTAAGCCGCCCGAGGCTTCCAGAGCCCCGGCTAAGCGTTTTACGCGGCCCGCTGAGCTTCCACAGCACCTCCAGCCGGTTCTCATGAGGCTTTCCTCCTAACTCTTGACGCCCGAGGAGGCTTCCAGAGCCTCGGATAAGCGTTTTACGCGGCCCGCTGAGCTTCCACAGCACCTCCAGCCGGTTCTCATGATGCATTCCTCCTCACTCTTTAAGCCGAACGAGGCTTCCAGAGCCTCGGCTAAGCGTTTTACGCGGCCCGCTGGACTTCCACAGCACCCCCAGCCGGTTCTTATGATGCTTTCCTCCTAACTCTTGACGCCCGAGGAGGCTTCCAGCACCCCGGCTAAGCGTTTTACGCGGCCCGCCGAGCTTCCACAGCACCTCCAGCCGGTTCTCATGAGGCTTTCCTCCTAACTCTTGACGCCCGAGGAGGCTTCCAGAGCCTCGGCTAAGCGTTTTACGCAGCCCACTGAGCTTCCACAGCACCTCCAGCCGGTTCCCCCAGTACTTTCCTCCTCACTCTTTAAGCCGAACGAGGCTTCCAGAGCCCCGGCTAAGCGTTTTACGCGGCCCGCTGGACTTCCAGAGCACCCCCAGCCGGCCCTCACAATGCTTTCCTCCTAACTCTTGACGCCCGAGGAGGCTTCCAGAGCCCCGGCTAAACGTTTTACGCGGTCCGCTGAACTTCCAGAGCACCTCCAGCCGGTTCCCCGGCTGCTTTCCTCCTCGCTTTATAAGCCGAACGAGGCTTCCAGAGCCCCGGCTAAGCGTTTTACGCGGCCCGCTGAGCTTCCGGAGCACTTCCAGCCGGTTCCCCGGGTGCTTTCCTCCTCACTGTTTAAGCCGAACGAGGCTTCCAGAGCCCCGGCTAAGCGTTTTACGCGGGCCGCTGAGCTTCCAGAGCACCTCCAGCCGGTTCCCCGAGTGCTTTCCACCTCACTTTCTAAGCCGAACGAGGCTCCCAGCACCCCGGCTAAGCGTTCTCCGCGTCCCGCTGATCTTCCCGGAGCTTGTAACGGGGAAATACCTCCCTCTAGCGGACACGGCGGGTAAATACGCCACCTCTCGCACTTAGCGCACACACCCGTTGCTGCGCGTCCGGTGGCACTTTGAGCGGCCAAACGGCGGGAGTAACTGTCACTCTCTTAAGGTAGGCCCACTTGAGATTTTTTTAACCGTCCGCGGAGGCGACCGGGACCACCGGGACAGCCGGGAGGCCGTGCGCGCGGGCCAAGTGGCCGAAAATAGCTCCAGGCCGACCGGATCGGCTAGTTGTAAGCACCGCGGATGAGATCGCGGAGCATTATTCGACTTCCAGCGGCCGGTGCGCTCGCGCACTCCACCCGGCACGCCGCCCGGAACCTCCGGGAGGCCGTGCGCGCGCGCCAAGTGGCCCAAAATAGCTCCAGCCCAGCGGATCGGCTGTTTACAAGCACCGCGGATGAGATCGCGGAGCATTATTCGACTTCCAGCGGCCCGTGCGCTTACGCACGCCGCCCGGAACCTCCGGGAGGCCGTGCGCATGCGCAAGTGGCCGAAAATAGCTCCTAGCCGACCGGATCTGCACTTTACAAGCACCGCGGATGAGATCGCGGAGCTTTATCCGACTTCCAGCGGCCGGTGCGCTCGCGCACTCCACCCGGCACCTCCGGGAGGCCGTGCGCATGCGCCAAGTGGCCGAAAATAGCTCCAGGCCGACCGGATCTGCACTTTACAAGCTCCGCGGATGAGATCGCGGAACTTCATCCGACTTCCAGCGGCCGGTGCGCTCGCGCACTCCACCCGGCACCTCCGGGAGGCCGTGCGCGCGCGCCAAGTGGCCCAAAATAGCTCCAGCCCAGCGGATCTGCACTCCGCGGATGAGATCGCGGAGCTTTTTTCGACTTCCAGCGGCCGGCTGCGCACGACGAGCGGACCCGGTGACGGTCCAGCTCCACCCGGTACCTCGCACGGCCCGCTTCTCCCCCCCGCGCGGACTTCCGAGCGCTCGGGGAGACGTTCGGAAGCCGCCGGTGCCGTTGGAGCGGGGAAATACCTCCCTCCAGCGGACACGGCGAGTAAATACACCTTCGGCCAAACGGCGGGAGTAACTATGACTCTCTTAAGGTAGAGGCACTCGACATCTTTTTCACGGTTCGTGGAGGACCCGGCCGGTTCTCGGGGGTGCTTTTTCTCCTAACTCTTGACCCCCGAGGAGGCTTCCAGAGCCCCGGCTAAGCGTTTTACGCGGCCCGCTGAGCTTCCACCGCACCTCCAGCCGGTTCCACGGGTGCTTTCCTGCTCACTGTTTAAGCCGAACGAGGCTTCCAGAGCCCCGGCTAAGCGTTTTACGCGGCCCGCCGAGCCTCCACAGCACTTCCAGGCGGTTCTCCGGGTGCTTCACTCCTCACTCTTTAAGCCGAACGAGGCTTCCAGAGACCCGGCTAAGCGTTTTACGCGGCCCGCCGAGCTTCCACAGCACCTCCAGCCGGTTCTCATGGGGCTTTCCTCCTAACTCTTGAAGCCCGAGGAGGCTTCCAGAGCCTCGGCTAAGCGTTTTACGCGGCCCGCCGAGCTTCCACAGCACCTCCAGCCGGTTCTCATGATGCATTCCTCCTCACTCTTGACGCCCGAGGAGGCTTCCAGAGCCCCGGCTAAGCGTTTTACGCGGCCCGCTGGACTTCCAGAGCACCTCCAGCCGGTTCCCCGGGTGCTCCCATCCTCACTGTTTAAGCCGAACGAGGCTTCCAGAGCCCCGGCTAAGCGTTTTACGCGGCCCGCTGGACTTCCAGAGCACCTCCAGCCGGTTCTCCGGGTGCTCCCATCCTCACTGTTTAAGCCGAACGAGGCTTCCAGAGCCCCGGCTAAGCGTTTTACGCGGCCCGCTGGACTTCCAGAGCACCTCCAGCCGGTTCTCCGGGTGCTCCCATCCTCACTGTTTAAGCCGAACGAGGCTTCCAGAGCCCCGGCTAAGCGTTTTACGCGGCCCGCTGAACTTCCCCAGCACCCCCAGCCGGTTCCCCGAGTGCTTTCCTCCTCACTCTTGACGCCCGAGGAGACTTCCAGCACCCCGGCTAAGCGTTTTACGCGGCCCGCTGAGCTTCCGGAGCACCTCCAGCCGGTTCTCATGGGGCTTTCCTCCTAACTCTTGACCCCCGAGGAGGCTTCCAGAGCCCCGGCTAAGCGTTTTACGCGGCCCGCCGAGCTTCCAAAGCACCTCCAGCCGGTTCTCATGATGCATTCCTCCTCACTCTTTAAGCCGAACGAGGCTTCCAGAGCCCCGGCTAAGCGTTTTACGCGGCCCGCTGAACTTCCCCAGCACCCCCAGCCGGTTCCCCGAGTGCTTTCCTCCTCACTTTATAAGCCGAACGAGGCTTCCAGCGCCCCGGCTAAGCGTTCTCCGCGTCCCGGTGATCTTCCCGGAGGTCGTAACGGGGAAATACCTCCCTCCAGCGGACACGGAGAGAAATTACACCGCCTCTCGCACAGAGGCGGGTAAACGGCGGGAGTAACTATGACTCTCTTAAGGTAGCCTGACTTGACATCTCTTTAACGGTTCGTGGATAAATACATGATATATACTACATATGATCGCATTTAAAGCCAAATAATACAAAATGAGCATTCGGTTATAAACACTGTATTCATCATGTTTATAGGCGATGTTAATATTTATATGTTTAATGTTTATAGGTGATGTTAATATTTATATATTTAATGTTTATAGGGGATGTTAATATTTATATATTTATTTTGTACATCATGTTATAGTTATACGACACTCGCTATTGGATCATGATGTGATCGTATCGGCGGGAGTCGGCCCGGGCTCCGGGTGAAGAGGCCGAATTCTCGCCACTCGCGGCCGACCGGGGAACCAGCAGAGGCGGACGCATCGCGGCGCGAGAGCCCTTGGCACTTAGAAAAAATTTGGCAAAAGTTGCTCCGTGCTCCAGGTGAAGAGGCCGAATTCTCGCCACTCGCGGCCGACCGGGGAACCAGCAGAGGCGGACGCATCGCGGCGCGAGAGCCCTTGGCACTTAGAAAAAAATTGGCAAAAGTCGCTCCGGGTGAAGAGGCCGAATTCTCGCCACTCGCGGCCGACCGGGGAACCAGCAGAGGCGGACGCATCGCGGCGCAAGAGCCCTTGGCACTTAGAAAAAAATTGGCAAAAGTCGCTCCGCGCTCCAGGTGAAGAGGCCGAATTCTCGCCACTCGTGGCCGACCAGGGAACCAGCAGAGGCGGACGCATCGCGGCGCGAGAGCCCTTGGCACTTAGAAAAATTTTCGCAAAAGTCGCTCCGCGCTCCAGGTGAAGAGGCCGAATTCTCGCCACTCGCGGCCGACCGGGGAACCAGCGAAGGCGGGTAAGCTTTCAAGAGAGCCCCGCCGGCTGGTCCGCGGGCCGAACGTGGTCCCGTAACGTACCCACAGCGGACGCCGTCCCACGCCCGGTAAGAACCACCGAGAGGCGGATACGCTCTCCGACGAGCCCCGCCGGCCGGTCCGCGGCGGGAAATGCGCCCTCTGGCGGACACGCCGTTGTAAATGAATGGGCTTTGGCACTTAGTGCATTTTCGCAAAAGTCGCTCCGCGCTCCGGGCGAAGAGGCCGAATTCTCGCTACTCGTGGCCGACCAGGGAACCAGCGAAGGCGGGTAAACTCTCAAGAGAGCCCCGCCGGCTGGTCCGCGGGCCAATAATGGTCCCGTCACCTACCGACAGCGGACGCCGACCCACGCCCGGCAAGGACCACCGAGAGGCGGATAACGGCGCACACCGCGAACGGCGGGTGGCGGTCGCTGGGTGGCGGTCGGGGGGTGGCGGTCGGGGGGTGGCGGTCGGGGATGGTGCTTGGGGATGGTGCTTGGGGACCGGTGGCGCCGGAGGCGCACACCGCGAACGGCTGGTGGCGGTCGGCTGGTGGCGGTCGGCTGGTGGCGGTCGGCTGGTGGCGGTCGCCTTGTGGCGGTCGGGGGGTGGCGGTCGGGGGGTGGCGGTCGGGGATGGTGCTTGGGGATGGTGCTTGGGACCGGTGGCGCCGGAGGCGCACACCGCGAACGGCTGGTGGCGGTCGGCTGGTGGCGGTCGGCTGGTGGCAGTCGGCTGGTGGCGGTCGGGGGGTGGCGGTCGGGGGGTGGCGCTTGGGGATGGTGGCGGTCGCCTTGTGGCGGTCGGGGGGTGGCGGTCGGGGGGTGGCGCTTGGGGATGGTGGCGGTCGCCTTGTGGCGGTCGCCTTGTGGCGGTCGGGGGGTGGCGGTCGGGGGGTGGCGCTTGGGGATGGTGGCGGTCGCCTTGTGGCGGTCGCCTTGTGGCGGTCGCCTTGTGGCGGTCGCCTTGTGGCGGTCGGGGGGTGGCGGTCGGGGGGTGGCGCTTGGGGATGGTGGCGGTCGCCTTGTGGCGGTCGCCTTGTGGCGGTCGCCTTGTGGCGGTCGGGGGGTGGCGGTCGGGGGGTGGCGCTTGGGGATGGTGGCGGTCGCCTTGTGGCGGTCGCCTTGTGGCGGTCGGGGGGTGGCGGTCGGGGGGTGGCGCTTGGGGATGGTGGCGGTCGCCTTGTGGCGGTCGGGGGGTGGCGGTCGGGGGGTGGCGCTTGGGGATGGTGGCGGTCGCCTTGTGGCGGTCGGGGGTGGCGCTTGGGGATGGTGGCTGTCGCCTGGTGGCGGTCGGGGGTGGCGCTTGGGGATGGTGGCTGTCGCCTGGTGGCGGTCGGGGGTGGCGCTT
>NW_028284203.1:0-15000 GCF_059516105.1 Syngnathus floridae | reverse complement strand
AGCCGACCTCGCCCGCGCGACGCCGCTTTGTCTGCCGAGCGCTCGTGCTGTGGCCAGATCAGACCCGTAGGACGCTGGCCGGAAGGCGCTGGGGCAGAGCGGATCGCCGCGCGGCGGGACGGTCACGGAACGGTATTGACGGGGAGACGAGCTCGGGGAGAGCGAACTCGGCAACGGGGGTGGCACATCGGTTGGGCTCGAGCAGGCGGCTTAGGAGCAACCGCGAGGGAACACGGCGGGGTCCGGGGGAAAGGGCGACGGCCGCCCGCGACTCGTCACGGTAACCCAGGCGGGAAGCTGCGCTCCGTCCGAGTCAGACTCGGTCGTCGCGGCCCGGCTGAGGCTCGCTTGGTCGAGGGGGCGCGGCGCTGTGCCGGCGACTTTGCCCGCGCGAGGCACGTACGCTGTGGTCCGAAGGAAGAAGCGCGCGTCCCGAGTCAGACTCGGGCGCCGCAACCCGACGGTATCTCGCTGCGGCCAGGATGCGGAGTTGAGTCGGCACTGGGGGGATCCGGGAAGGACGAAGGGGCGGCGGCCAACAGTCGCAGCTCGTCGCCGCTGTCACCCAGACGGGAAGCTGCGCCCCGGCCGAGTCAGACTCGGTCGGTGCGGCCCGCTGCGGCCAGCTGGAGAGTGAGCTACGTGCCTGTACCGTGCTCCCGACGAACCGTCCCGGGGGGCTGGTGACGTCGCGCGATCGGCGCTTGATGCTGCGACCGGGAGGGAAGCTGCGCCCCGTCCGAGTCAGACTCGGTCGTTGCGGCCCACCCGAGCCCGCACGCCTCACGCGGAGGGGTCATACGCCCCGGCGGCCACGATAGACGTCCTCCCGCTTCGCGGTGGTCGGGAGGGCTTAGCGGATAGGTGCAGATGCGGGGGCGGCTTCCCGAGATAGCCGTCCCTAGGTTAGGCGAGGGTTTGAGAAACATCTTTCGCGGTAGACCGGCGCGGCCGGCGGACGCCCACGTGGCGTGCCGCGAGTCGGATCGCGCGCTCGGCCTCCGTTGATGACCGCTAGGTGCGTGCGTGGAATCGGGGCGTCTCGGTCTCGCTGCCGTACGGCTCGCGCTAGGCCTGCGGGGGCGGCGTCGGAGCGCGCGCTCGCGCGGCGGCCGTAGCGCTAGAGGGCGACCCGCAAGTGGGGAGGAACCGTCCACCCAACGCCGGCGCTAGCCGGGGCCGGTGGGGGCCCTACCAAGGCGGGTCATGGTCGCATGTCGGTCGGTCCGGCCTCTGTTTACCGAGGCGGCCGGCACCTCCATCTGCCTTGGATGCCCCGAATCCGCAGACTTTCCTCCGGCCTCAGCTTAACGAGACGGCCGTTGCCTCCATCCTTGGATGTTAACATTCGCAGAGTTTCAGCTCCGGGCTAGGGCGGGTGAAGTCGTCTCGAACCACGTGCCTGAAGGCCGCCTCGCGCCGGATGCAGGCCCCGCTCTGTCGTGCGGTGTGACCGTCCAACGCGGGCATCGCTAGATTAGCCGTGGCCACGATCCTTCCACACCGCGAGCCTTTCGCCCTCGGCCGGTGGTCGCTCAAAGCGCGGGCCGCTGATCCCGCTCCATCTCTCCGGCCTGTGTTTAAGGAGGCGGCCGCTC
The DNA here is from genome assembly GCF_059516105.1 of Syngnathus floridae. NCBI lineage: Eukaryota > Metazoa > Chordata > Actinopteri > Syngnathiformes > Syngnathidae > Syngnathus > Syngnathus floridae. The sequence continues at coordinate 13,402 of NW_028284203.1, read as the reverse complement.
CTCCTTCCTTGGATGGACCATTCGCATATTTTTCGCCCGGCCTGTGTTTAAGGAGGCGGCCGGTCCTCCTTCCTTGGATGGACCATTCGCATATTTTTCGCCCGGCCTGTGTTTAAGGAGGCGGCCGGTAACTCCCTTTCTTGGATGAGACCCAACATTCGCATATTTTTCGCCCGGCCTGTGTTTAAGGAGGCGGCCGGTCCTCCCATTCTGCCAGTGTTCCTTGGACTTTGAAAATTTCAAAGTCTTTCCGCTCCGGGCTAGGGCGGGTGAGGTCGTCTCGAACCACGTGCCTGAAGGCCGCCTCGCGCCAGATGCGGCCCCGCTCTGTCGTGCGGTGTGACCGTCCAACGCGGGCATCGCTAGATTAGCCGTGGCCACGATCCTTCCACACCGCGAGCCTTTCGCCCTCGGCCGGTGTCGGTCAACGTGTGGGTGGGGGGGAAGGACGGCTGCCGGGAGCAGACAGCCGTCCCCGGGTGGGGTGTACAGTCCTTCCACCGCGGCCGCCGGGAGCAGACGGCCGTCGAGCGATTCTGCCATTGTTCCTAGGACTTTGTACATTTTAAAGACCCTCCGCGCGGGCCGCTGATCCCGCTCGGTCGCTCCGGCCTGTGTTTAAGGAGGCGGCCGGTCCTCCCATTCTGCCAGTGTTCCTTGGACTTTGAATATTTCAAAGTCTTTTCGCTCCGGGCTAGGGCGGGTGAGGTCGTCTCGAACCACGTGCCTGAAGGCCGCCTCGCGCCGGATGCAGGCCCCGCTCTGTCGTGCGGTGTGACCGTCCAACGCGGGCATCGCTAGATTAGCCGTGGCCACGATCCTTCCACACCGCGAGCCTTTCGCCCTCGGCCGGTGTCGGTCAACGTGTGGGGTGGGGGGGAAGGACGGCTGCCGGGAGCAGACAGCCGTCCCCGGGTGGGGTGTACAGTCCCTTCACCGCGGCCGCCGGGAGCAGACGGCCGTCGAGCGATTCTGCCATTGTCCCTAGGACTTTGTACATTTCAAAGACCCTGCGCGCGGGCCGCTGATCCCGCTCGGTCGCTCCGGCCTGTGTTTAAGGAGGCGGCCGGTCCTCCCATTCTGCCAGTGTTCCTTGGACTTTGAAAAGTCTTTCCGCTCCGGGCTAGGGCGGGTGAGGTCGTCTCGAACCACGTGCCTGAAGGCCGCCTCGCGCCGGATGCAGGCCCCGCTCTGTCGTGCGGTGTGACCGTCCAACGCGGGCATCGCTAGATTAGCCGTGGCCACGATCCTTCCACACCGCGAGCCTTTCGCCCTCGGCTGATGTTCAACCAACGTGTGGGGAGGGGGTTATGGACGGCTGCCGGGAGCAGACAGCCGTCCCCGGGAGGGGAGACTTCACGGCGGCCGCCGGGAGCAGACGGCCGTCGAGAGATTCTGCCAGTGTTCCTTGGACTTTGACTATTTCAAAGTCTTTCCGCTCCGGGCTAGGGCGGGTGAGGTCGTCTCGAACCACGTGCCTGAAGGCCGCCTCGCGCCGGATGCAGGCCCCGCTCTGTCGTGCGGTGTGACCGTCCAACGCGGGCATCGCTAGATTAGCCGTGGCCACGATCCTTCCACACCGCGAGCCTTTCGCCCTCGGCCGGTGTTCGCTCAACGCGCGGGCCGCTGATCCCGCTCCATCTCTCCGGCCTGTGTTTAAGGAGGCGGCCGGTCCTCCCATTCTGCCAGTGTTCCTTGGACTTTGAAAATTTCAAAGTCTTTCCGCTCCGGGCTAGGGCGGGTGAGGTCGTCTCGAGCCACGTGCCTGAAGGCCGCCTCGCGCCGGATGCAGGCCCCGCTCTGTCGTGCGGTGTGACCGTCCAACGCGGGCATCGCTAGATTAGCCGTGGCCACGATCCTTCCACACCGCGAGCCTTTCGCCCTCGGCTGGTGTTCGTCCAACGTGTGGGGAGGGGGTTAAGGACGGCTGCCGGGAGCAGACAGCCGTCCCCGGGAGGGGAGACTTCACGGCGGCCGCCGGGAGCAGACGGCCGTCGAGAGATTCTGCCAGCGTTCCTTGTACTTTGAATATTTCACAGCCGTGCTCGCACTTAGGAAATTTTCGAGCGCTGTGGCACTTAGACATTTTTCGTCAAGCGTGGCACTTAGAAATTTTTCGTCAAGAGAGGCACTTAGACATTTTTCGTCAAGAGTGACACTTAGAAAATTTTTCACTCTCTTTGTGCCTTCCAGGGTGCTGTGCAACCCTGCGTGTTGTGTTCCCACCGAGCAAGGGGCGCTGCTGGCGGCCATGACCAAGCGCTCGGCACCGGGCCCTTTCATTTTGTGGGGTAAATTATGCGCCCCCCATGCTCGTTCTGACTATATTTTGCGAAAGGGGGGTAAATCGTTGATGAGTACGCTGACTAGGGGGACCAACCATCGTACTCTGGCGCACCTGAAGACCAAAGTTGGTACTGCACCCTACCCCTGGTACCCCAACCCCTGGTACCTAAAGAGGGAGAGGCCGAATTTTCGCTTTCGGCGGCCGACCGCGGGAACCAGCCGAGGCGGACACTTTTCGGCTCAAGAGCCGTTGGCACTTAGAAAAAATTCGCACAAGTTGGCAGGACTTCCGGGGCCAGAGGCCGAATTTTCGCTTTTGGTGGCCGTTATGGGGAACCAGCCGAGGCGGACACTTTACGGCTGTTGAGTCGTTGGCACTTAGAAAAAATTCGCACAAGTTGGCAGGACTTCCAGAGCAAGAGGCCGAATTTTCGCTTTTGGTGGCCGTTATGGGGAACCAGCCGAGGCGGACACTTTACGGCTGTTGAGTCGTTGGCACTTAGAAAAAATTCGCACAAGTTGGCAGGACTTCCAGGAGAAGAGGCCGAATTTTCGCTTTTGGTGGCCGACCTGGGGAACCAGCCGAGGCGGACACTTTTCGGCTCAAGAGCCGTTGGCACTTAGAAAATATTTGCCAAACTTGGCTTGACTTCCAGGAGAAGAGGCCGAATTTTCGCTTTTGGTGGCCGACCTGGGGAACCAGCCGAGGCGGACACTTTTCGGCTCAAGAGCCGTTGGCACTTAGAAAATATTTGCCAAACTTGGCTTGACTTCCAGGAGAAGAGGCCGAATTTTCACTTTTGGTGGCCAACCTGGGGAACCAGCCGAGGCGGACACTTTACGCTGGTTGAGTCGTTGGCACTTAGAAAATATTTGCCAAACTTGGCTTGACTTCCAGGAGAAGAGGCCGAATTTTCACTTTTGGTGGCCGACCTGGGGAACCAGCCGAGGCGGACACTTTAGGCTGGTTGAGTCGTTGGCACTTAGAAAATATTCGCCAAACTTGGCTTGACTTCCAGGAGAAGAGGCCGAATTTTCACTTTTGGTGGCCGACCTGGGGAACCAGCCGAGGCGGACACTTTAGGCTGGTTGAGTCGTTGGCACTTAGAAAATATTTGCCAAACTTGGCCAGACTTCCAGGAGAAGAGGCCGAATTTTCACTTTTGGTGGCCGACCTGGGGAACCAGCCGAGGCGGACACTTTAGGCTGGTTGAGTCGTTGGCACTTAGAAAAGATTTGCCAAACTTGGCCAGACTTCCAGGAGAAGAGGCCGAATTTTCACTTTTGGTGGCCGTTATGGGGAACCAGCCGAGGCGGACACTTTACGCTGGTTGAGTCGTTGGCACTTAGAAAATATTTGCCAAACTTGGCTTGACTTCCAGGAGAAGAGGCCGAATTTTCACTTTTGTGGGCCGTTATGGGGAACCAGCCGAGGCGGACACTTTACGCTGGTCGAGTCGATGGCACTTAGAAAATATTCGCCAAACTTGGCTTGACTTCCAGGAGAAGAGGCCGAATTTTCACTTGTGGTACCCGACCTGGGGAACCAGCCGAGGCGGACACTTTAGGCTGGTTGAGTCGTTGGCACTTAGAAAATATTCGCCAAACTTGGCTTGACTTCCAGGAGAAGAGGCCGAATTTTCACTTTTGGTGGCCGACCTGGGGAACCAGCCGAGGCGGACACTTTAGGCTGGTTGAGTCGTTGGCACTTAGAAAATATTTGCCAAACTTGGCCAGACTTCCAGGAGAAGAGGCCGAATTTTCACTTTTGGTGGCCGACCTGGGGAACCAGCCGAGGCGGACACTTTAGGCTGGTTGAGTCGTTGGCACTTAGAAAATATTTGCCAAACTTGGCTTGACTTCCAGGAGAAGAGGCCGAATTTTCACTTTTCATGGCCGTTATGGGGAACCAGCCGAGGCGGACACTTTTCGGCTCAAGAGCCGTTGGCACTTAGAAAATATTTGCCAAACTTGGCTTGACTTCCAGGAGAAGAGGCCGAATTTTCACTTTTGGTGGCCGTTATGGGGAACCAGCCGAGGCGGACACTTTACGCTGGTTGAGTCGTTGGCACTTAGAAAATATTCGCCAAACTTGGCCAGACTTCCAGGAGAAGAGGCCGAATTTTCACTTTTGGTGGCCGACCTGGGGAACCAGCCGAGGCGGACACTTTACGGCTGTTGAGTCGTTGGCACTTAGAAAATATTTGCCAAACTTGGCTTGACTTCCAGGAGAAGAGGCCGAATTTTCACTTTTGGTGGCCGTTATGGGGAACCAGCCGAGGCGGACACTTTACGCTGGTCGAGTCGTTGGCACTTAGAAAATATTTGCCAAACTTGGCCAGACTTCCAGGAGAAGAGGCCGAATTTTCACTTTTGGTGGCCGACCTGGGGAACCAGCCGAGGCGGACACTTTACGCTGGTTGAGTCGTTGGCACTTAGAAAATATTCGCCAAACTTGGCCAGACTTCCAGGAGAAGAGGCCGAATTTTCACTTGTTCTGGCCGTTGTGGGGAACCAGCCGAGGCGGACACTTTACGCTGGTTGAGTCGTTGGCACTTAGAAAATATTCGCCAAACTTGGCCAGACTTCCAGGAGAAGAGGCCGAATTTTCACTTGTTCTGGCCGTTATGGGGAACCAGACGAGGCGGACACATCACCCCGCAAGTGCCGTTGGCACTTTGAAAATATTCGCCAAACTTGGCCAGACTTCCAGGAGAAGAGGCCGAATTTTCACTTGTTCTGGCCGTTATGGGGAACCAGACGAGGCGGACACATCACCCCGCAAGTGCCGTTGGCACTTTGAAAATATTCGCCAAACTTGGCCAGACTTCCAGGAGAAGAGGCCGAATTTTCACTTGTTCTGGCCGTTATGGGGAACCAGACGAGGCGGACACATCACCCCGCAAGTGCCGTTGGCACTTTGAAAATATTCGCCAAACTTGGCCGGACTTCCAGGAGAAGAGGCCGAATTTTCACTTGTTCTGGCCGACCTGGGGAACCAGACGAGGCGGACACATCACCCCGCAAGTGCCGTTGGCACTTTGAAAATATTCGCCAAACTTGGCCGGACTTCCAGGAGAAGAGGCCGAATTTTCACTTGTTCTGGCCGACCTGGGGAACCAGACGAGGCGGACACATCACCCCGCAAGTGCCGTTGGCACTTTGAAAATATTCGCCAAACTTGGCCGGACTTCCAGGAGAAGAGGCCGAATTTTCACTTTTTCTGGCCGACCTGGGGAACCAGACGAGGCGGACACATCACCCCGCAAGTGCCGTTGGCACTTTGAAAATATTCGAAACTTCCATCAAACACACATCGGCTTTTTCGCCGTCGCTGTCCGGCCTGGGCACCATCGTGGCTCGGACAGTTCGTGTGCCAGCTTCCGTTGGCACTTAGAACATTTTTCAAAATAAAAATAAACAGTCCTGCACATACGTGCCGACTATATTTTGCGAAAGGGGAGTAAACCGATGAGTACACTAACTAGGGGGACCAACAGACCGTAGTGGTCTCCCCTGGTACCTAAATGCATACCCCTGGTACCTCAGCGACTACCCCTGGTACCTAAATGCGTACCCCTGGTACCTCAGAGAGGCCGAATTTTCACATTCCGTGGCCGAACTAGGGAACCGGACGAGGCGGACACTTTTCCGGGAGAGACCCGATGGCACTTGGAAAATATTCGCTCAAGTTGGCAGGACTTCCAGAGCAAGAGGCCGAATTTTCACATTATGTGGCCGAACTAGGGAACCGGACGAGTCGGACACTTTTCCGGGAGAGACCCGATGGCACTTAGAAAATTTTCGCTCAAGTTGGCAGGACTTCCAGAGCAAGAGGCCGAATTTTCACATTATGTGGCCGAACTAGGGAACCGGACGAGTCGGACACTTTTCCGGGAGAGACCCGATGGCACTTAGAAAATATTCGCTCAAGTTGGCAGGACTTCCAGAGCGAGAGGCCGAATTTTCGCTCGTTCGGGCCGACTCGGGGAACCAGCCGAGTCGGACACTTTTCCGGGCAAGACCCGATGGCACTTAGAAAATATTCGCTCAAGTTGGCAGGACTTCCAGAGCGAGAGGCCGAATTTTCACATTCCGTGGCCGACTCGGGGAACCAGCCGAGTCGGACACTTTTCCGGGCAAGACCCGATGGCACTTAGAAAATATTCGCTCAAGTTGGCAGGACTTCCAGAGCAAGAGGCCGAATTTTCGCTCGTTCGGGCCGACTCGGGGAACCAGACGAGTCGGACACTTTTCCGGGCAAGACCCGATGGCACTTAGAAAATATTCGCTCAAGTTGGCAGGACTTCCAGAGCAAGAGGCCGAATTTTCACATTATGTGGCCGAACTAGGGAACCAGCCGAGTCGGACACTTTTCCGGGCAAGACCCGATGGCACTTAGAAAATATTCGCTCAAGTTGGCAGGACTTCCAGAGCAAGAGGCCGAATTTTCGCTCGTTCGGGCCGACTCGGGGAACCAGCCGAGTCGGACACTTTTCCGGGCAAGACCCGATGGCACTTAGAAAATATTCGCTCAAGTTGGCAGGACTTCCAGAGCAAGAGGCCGAATTTTCACATTCCGTGGCCGACTCGGGGAACCAGCCGAGTCGGACACTTTTCCGGGCAAGACCCGATGGCACTTAGAAAATATTCGCTCAAGTTGGCAGGACTTCCAGAGCAAGAGGCCGAATTTTCGCTCGTTCGGGCCGACTCGGGGAACCAGACGAGTCGGACACTTTTCCGGGCAAGACCCGATGGCACTTAGAAAATATTCGCTCAAGTTGGCAGGACTTCCAGAGCAAGAGGCCGAATTTTCACATTATGTGGCCGAACTAGGGAACCAGCCGAGTCGGACACTTTTCCGGGCAAGACCCGATGGCACTTAGAAAATATTCGCTCAAGTTGGCAGGACTTCCAGAGCAAGAGGCCGAATTTTCGCTCGTTCGGGCCGACTCGGGGAACCAGCCGAGTCGGACACTTTTCCGGGCAAGACCCGATGGCACTTAGAAAATATTCGCTCAAGTTGGCAGGACTTCCAGAGCAAGAGGCCGAATTTTCACATTCCGTGGCCGACTCGGGGAACCAGCCGAGTCGGACACTTTTCCGGGCAAGACCCGATGGCACTTAGAAAATATTCGCTCAAGTTGGCAGGACTTCCAGAGCAAGAGGCCGAATTTTCGCTCGTTCGGGCCGACTCGGGGAACCAGCCGAGTCGGACACTTTTCCGGGCAAGACCCGATGGCACTTAGAAAATATTCGCTCAAGTTGGCAGGACTTCCAGAGCAAGAGGCCGAATTTTCGCTCGTTCGGGCCGACTCGGGGAACCAGCCGAGTCGGACACTTTTCCGGGCAAGACCCGATGGCACTTAGAAATATTCGCTCAAGTTGGCAGGACTTCCAGAGCAAGAGGCCGAATTTTCACATTATGTGGCCGAACTAGGGAACCAGCCGAGTCGGACACTTTTCCGGGCAAGACCCGATGGCACTTAGAAAATATTCGCTCAAATTGGCAGGACTTCCAGAGCAAGAGGCCGAATTTTCACTCGTTCGGGCCGACTCGGGGAACCAGCCGAGTCGGACACGTTACGGCCGAACACCCGTTGGCACTTAGAAAATATTCGCCAAAGTCGGCCGGACTTCCAGGCGAAGAGGCTGAATTTTCGCTCGTTCGGGCCGACTCGGGGAACCAGCCGAGTCGGACACATTACGGCCGAAAACCCGTTGGCACTTAGAAAATATTCGCCAAAGTCGGCCGGACTTCCAGGCGAAGAGCCTGAATTTTCACTTTTTCTGACCGACTCGGGGAACCAGCCGAGTCGGACACATTACGGTGTAACACCCGTTGGCACTTAGAAAATATTCGCCAAAGTTCGTTGGACCTCCAGGCGAAGAGGCCGAATTTTCGCTCGTTCGGGCCGACTCGGGGAACCAGCCGAGTCGGACACATTACGGCCGAACACCCGTTGGCACTTAGAAAATATTCGCCAAAGTTCGTCGGACTTCCAGGCGAAGAGGCCGAATTTTCGCTCGTTCGGGCCGACTCGGGGAACCAGCCGAGTCGGACACATTTCGGCGCAACACCCGTTGGCACTTAGAAAATATTCGCCCAAGTCGGCCGGACTTCCAGGCGAAGAGGCCGAATTTTCACTTTTTCTGGCCGACCGGAGGAACCAGCCGCGTCGGACACATTACGGTGTAACACCCGTTGGCACTTAGAAAATATTCGCCAAAGTTCGTCGGACCTCCAGAGCGAGAGGCCGAATTTTCACTTTTTTCTGGCCGGCCGGAGAACCAGCCGAGGCGGACACATCACGCCGCTTTTGCCGTTGGCATATTCGAAACTTCCAGAATGGGCTTTTTCGCCGTCGCTGTCCGGCCTGGGCACCATCGTGGCTCGGACACGTCGTGTGCCAGCGTCCGCTGGCACTTAGAAAATTTTTCAAAATAAAAATAAACAGTCCTGCACATACGTGCCCACTATATTTTGCGAAAGGGGAGTAAACCGTCGATGAGTACGCTGACTAGTGGGACCAACCATCGCGCTCTGGCGCACCTGAAGACCAAAGTTGGTACTGCACCCTACCCCTGGTACCCAAACGGGGTAGAGGCCGATTTTTCGCATTTGGCGGCCGACCTAGGGAACCAGAAGAGGCGGACACTTTTCCGAGCAAGTGCCGATGGCACTTCCAGAGCGAGAGGCCGAATAATCGTAATTTGTGGCCGACTTGGGAACCAGCGAAGGCGGATAGGAAGTCAAGCGCGTCCCGCCGGCTGGTCCGCGGGCCAATTGCGGTCCCGCGAGTTAGCGATCGCGGTCCGGAATTCTAGCCGACTTGGGAACCAGCGAAGGCGGATAGGAAGTGGATTGGGTCCCGCCGGCTGGTCCGCGGGCCAATTGCGGTCCCGCGAGTTAGCGATTGCGGTCCGGAATTCTAGCCGACTTGGGAACCAGCGAAGGCGGATAGGAAGTCAAGTGGGTCCCGCCGGCTGGTCCGCGGGCCAATTGCGGTCCCGCGAGTTAGCGATCGCGGTCCGGAATTCTAGCCGACTTGGGAACCAGCGAAGGCGGATAGGAAGTCAAGCGGGTCCCGCCGGCTGGTCCGCGGGCCAATTGCGGTCCCGCGAGTTAGCGATCGCGGTCCGGAATTCTAGCCGGCCGGGGACCACCGCGAGGCGGATGGGTCTTCACCGAGGTCCCGCCGGCTGGTCCGCGGGCCATTTAGGGTCCCGCGAGTTACCGATCGCGGTCCGGAATTCTACCCGGCCAGGGACCACCGCGAGGCGGATGGGTGGTCACCGAGGTACCGCCGGCTGGTCCGCGGGCCATTTAGGGTCCCGCGAGTTAGCGATCGCGGTCCGGAATTCTAGCCGGCCAGGGACCACCGCGAGGCGGATGGGTGGTCACCGAGGTCCCGCCGGCTGGTCCGCGGGCCATTTAGGGTCCCGAGAGTTAGCGATCGCGGTCCGGAATTCTAGCCGGCCGGGGACCACCGCGAGGCGGATGGGTCTTCACCGAGGTCCCGCCGGCTGGTCCGCGGGCCATTTAGGGTCCCGCGAGTTAGCGATCGCGGTCCGGAATTCTACCCGGCCAGGGACCACCGCGAGGCGGATGGGTCTTCACCGAGGTCCCGCCGGCTGGTCCGCGGGCCATTTAGGGTCCCGCGAGTTACCGATCGCGGTCCGGAATTCTAGCCGGCCGGGGACCACCGCGAGGCGGATGGGTCTTCACCGAGGTCCCGCCGGCTGGTCCGCGGGCCATTTAGGGTCCCGCGAGTTACCGATCGCGGTCCGGAATTCTAGCCGGCCGGGGACCACCGCGAGGCGGATGGGTCTTCACCGAGGTCCCGCCGGCTGGTCCGCGGGCCATTTAGGGTCCCGCGAGTTACCGATCGCGGTCCGGAATTCTACCCGGCCGGGGACCACCGCGAGGCGGATGGGTCTTCACCGAGGTCCCGCCGGCTGGTCCGCGGGCCATTTAGGGTCCCGCGAGTTACCGATCGCGGTCCGGAATTCTAGCCGGCCGGGGACCACCGCGAGGCGGATGGGTCTTCACCGAGGTCCCGCCGGCTGGTCCGCGGGCCATTTAGGGTCCCGCGAGTTACCGATCGCGGTCCGGAATTCTAGCCGGCCGGGAACCACCGCGAGGCGGATGGGTGCTCACCGAGGTCCCGCCGGCTGGTCCGCGGGCCATTTAGGGTCCCGCGAGGTACCGATCGCGGTCCGGAATTCTACCCGGCCGGGGACCACCGCGAGGCGGATGGGTGGTCACCGAGGTCCCGCCGGCTGGTCCGCGGGCCATTTAGGGTCCCGCGAGTTAGCGATCGCGGTCCGGAATTCTAGCCGGCCGGGAACCACCGCGAGGCGGATGGGTGCTCACCGAGGTCCCGCCGGCTGGTCCGCGGGCCATTTAGGGTCCCGCGAGGTACCGATCGCGGTCCGGAATTCTAGCCGGCCGGGGACCACCGCGAGGCGGATGGGTCTTCAATGAGGTCCCGCCGGCTGGTCCGCGGGCCATTTAGGGTCCCGCGAGTTAGCGATCGCGGTCCGGAATTCTAGCCGGCCGGGAACCACCGCGAGGCGGATGGGTGCTCACCGAGGTCCCGCCGGCTGGTCCGCGGGACATTTAGGGTCCCGCGAGGTACCGATCGCGGTCCGGAATTCTACCCGGCCGGGGACCACCGCGAGGCGGATGGGTGGTCACCGAGGTCCCGCCGGCTGGTCCGCGGGCCATTTAGGGTCCCGCGAGTTAGCGATCACGGTCCGGAATTCTAGCCGGCCGGGAACCACCGCGAGGCGGATGGGTGCTCACCGAGGTCCCGCCGGCTGGTCCGCGGGCCATTTAGGGTCCCGCGAGGTACCGATCGCGGTCCGGAATTCTACCCGGCCGGGGACCACCGCGAGGCGGATGGGTGGTCACCGAGGTCCCGCCGGCTGGTCCGCGGGCCATTTAGGGTCCCGCGAGTTAGCGATCGCGGTCCGGAATTCTAGCCGGCCCGGAGCCACCCAGAGGCCGTGCACACGCGCCGGGTGGCCGGAAATACCTCCAGCCGAGCGGACATGCACTTTGTAAGCACCTTGGACGAGATGGCTGAGCCTTACTCGACTTCCAGCACCCCGGCTAAGCGTTCTCCACGGCCCGCTGTGCTTCCAGAAGACCTCCAGCCGGTCCTCATGGTGCTTTACTCCTCACTCTCTAAGCCGGCCCAGGCTTCCACCACCCCGGCTAAGCGTTCTCCACGGCCCGCTGTGCTTCCAGAAGACCTCCAGACGGTCCTCATGGTGCTTTACTCCTCACTCTTTAAGCCGAACGAGGCTTCCAGCACCCCGGCTAAGCATTTTACGCGGCCCGCCGAGCCTCCACAGCACTTCCAGCCGGTTCCACGGCTGCTTTCCTCCTCACTGTTTAAGCCGAACGAGGCTTCCAGAGCCCCGGCTAAGCGTTTTGCGCGGCCCGCTGAGCTTCCAGAGCACCTCCAGCCGGTTCCCCGGCTGCTTTCCTCCTCACTTTCTAAGCCGCCCGAGGCTTCCAGAGCCCCGGCTAAGCGTTCTCCACGTCCCGTTGATCTCCCCGGAGGTCGTAACGGGGAATTACCTCCCTCCAGCGGACACGGCGGGTAAATACGCCACCTCTCGCACTTAGCGCACACACCCGTTGCTGCGCGTCCGGTGGCACTTTGAGCGGCCAAACGGCGGGAGTAACAGTCACTCTCTTAAGTTAGGCTCATTTGACATTTTCTTGAACGGTTCGTGGATAAATATGTGATATATACTACATATGATCGCATTTATAGTCAAATCATATTGAAATATTCTCCGGTGCTTTCCACCTCACTTCCTAAGCCGAACGAGGCTTCCAGAGCCCCGGCTAAGCGTTTTACGCGGCCCGCTGAACTTCCACAGCACCTCCAGCCGGTTCCCCGAGTGCTTTCCTCCTCACTTTATAAGCCGAACGAGGCTTCCAGAGCCCCGGCTAAGCGTTTTACGCGGCCCGCTGAACTTCCAGAGCACCTCCAGCCGCTTCTCCGGGTGCTTTTCTCCTCACTTTCTAAGCCGCCGAGGCTTCCAGAGCCCCGGCTAAGCGTTCTCCGCGTCCCGCTGATCTTCCCGGAGCTTGTAACGGGGAAATACCTCCCTCTAGCGGACACGGCGGGTAAATACGCCACCTCTCGCACTTAGCGCACACTCGCGTTGCTGCGCGTCCGGTGGCACTCTGAGCGGCCAAACGGCGGGAGTAACAGTCACTCTCTTAAGGTAGGCTCACTTGAGATTTTTTTAACCGCCCGCGGAGGCGACCGGGACCACCGGGACAGCCGGGAGGCCGTGCGCGCGGGCCAAGTGGCCGAAAATAGCTCCAGGCCGACCGGATCGGCTAGTTGTAAGCACCGCGGATGAGATCGCGGAGCATTATTCGACTTCCAGCGGCCGGTGCGCTTACGCACGCCGCCCGGAACCTCCGGGAGGCCGTGCGCATGCGCAAGTGGCCGAAAATAGCTCCAGCCCAGCGGATCTGCACTTTACAAGCTCCGCGGATGAGATCGCGGAGCTTTATCCGACTTCCAGCGGCCGGTGCGCTCGCGCACTCCACCCGGCACCTCCGGGAGGCCGTGCGCATGCGCAAGTGGCCGAAAATAGCTCCAGCCCAGCGGATCTGCACTTTACAAGCTCCGCGGATGAGATCGCGGAGCTTTATCCGACTTCCAGCGGCCGGTGCGCTCGCGCACTCCACCCGGCACCTCCGGGAGGCCGTGCGCGCGCGCCAAGTGGCCCAAAATAGCTCCAGCCCAGCGGATCTGCACTTTACAAGCACCGCGGATGAGATCGCGGAGCTTTGTTCGACTTCCAGCGGCCGGCGCGCCCGACGAGCGGACCAGGTGACGGTCCAGCTCCACCCGGTACCTCGCACGGCCCGCTTCTCCCCCCCGCGCGGACTTCCGAGCGCTCGGGGAGACGTTCGGAAGCCGCCGGTGCCGTTGGAGCGGGGAAATACCTCCCTCCAGCGGACACGGCGAGTAAATACACCTTCGGCCAAACGGCGGGAGTAACTATGACTCTCTTAAGGTAGAGGCACTCGACATCTTTTTCACGGTTCGTGGAGGACCCGGCCGGTTCTCGGGGG
>NW_028284202.1:37500-41218 GCF_059516105.1 Syngnathus floridae | reverse complement strand
CCCCTAGTCAGCGTACTCATCAACGATTTACCCCCCTTTCGCAAAATATAGTCAGAACGAGCATGGGGGGCGCATAATTTACCCCACAAAATGAAAGGGCCCGGTGCCGAGCGCTTGGTCATGGCCGCCAGCAGCGCCCCTTGCTCGGTGGGAACACAACACGCAGGGTTGCACAGCACCCTGGAAGGCACAAAGAGAGTGAAAAATTTTCTAAGTGTCACTCTTGACGAAAAATGTCTAAGTGCCTCTCTTGACGAAAAATTTCTAAGTGCCACGCTTGACGAAAAATGTCTAAGTGCCACAGCGCTCGAAAATTTCCTAAGTGCGAGCACGGCTGTGAAATATTCAAAGTACAAGGAACGCTGGCAGAATCTCTCGACGGCCGTCTGCTCCCGGCGGCCGCCGTGAAGTCTCCCCTCCCGGGGACGGCTGTCTGCTCCCGGCAGCCGTCCTTAACCCCCTCCCCACACGTTGGACGAACACCAGCCGAGGGCGAAAGGCTCGCGGTGTGGAAGGATCGTGGCCACGGCTAATCTAGCGATGCCCGCGTTGGACGGTCACACCGCACGACAGAGCGGGGCCTGCATCCGGCGCGAGGCGGCCTTCAGGCACGTGGCTCGAGACGACCTCACCCGCCCTAGCCCGGAGCGGAAAGACTTTGAAATTTTCAAAGTCCAAGGAACACTGGCAGAATGGGAGGACCGGCCGCCTCCTTAAACACAGGCCGGAGAGATGGAGCGGGATCAGCGGCCCGCGCGTTGAGCGAACACCGGCCGAGGGCGAAAGGCTCGCGGTGTGGAAGGATCGTGGCCACGGCTAATCTAGCGATGCCCGCGTTGGACGGTCACACCGCACGACAGAGCGGGGCCTGCATCCGGCGCGAGGCGGCCTTCAGGCACGTGGTTCGAGACGACCTCACCCGCCCTAGCCCGGAGCGGAAAGACTTTGAAATAGTCAAAGTCCAAGGAACACTGGCAGAATCTCTCGACGGCCGTCTGCTCCCGGCGGCCGCCGTGAAGTCTCCCCTCCCGGGGACGGCTGTCTGCTCCCGGCAGCCGTCCATAACCCCCTCCCCACACGTTGGTTGAACATCAGCCGAGGGCGAAAGGCTCGCGGTGTGGAAGGATCGTGGCCACGGCTAATCTAGCGATGCCCGCGTTGGACGGTCACACCGCACGACAGAGCGGGGCCTGCATCCGGCGCGAGGCGGCCTTCAGGCACGTGGTTCGAGACGACCTCACCCGCCCTAGCCCGGAGCGGAAAGACTTTTCAAAGTCCAAGGAACACTGGCAGAATGGGAGGACCGGCCGCCTCCTTAAACACAGGCCGGAGCGACCGAGCGGGATCAGCGGCCCGCGCGCAGGGTCTTTGAAATGTACAAAGTCCTAGGGACAATGGCAGAATCGCTCGACGGCCGTCTGCTCCCGGCGGCCGCGGTGAAGGGACTGTACACCCCACCCGGGGACGGCTGTCTGCTCCCGGCAGCCGTCCTTCCCCCCCACCCCACACGTTGACCGACACCGGCCGAGGGCGAAAGGCTCGCGGTGTGGAAGGATCGTGGCCACGGCTAATCTAGCGATGCCCGCGTTGGACGGTCACACCGCACGACAGAGCGGGGCCTGCATCCGGCGCGAGGCGGCCTTCAGGCACGTGGTTCGAGACGACCTCACCCGCCCTAGCCCGGAGCGAAAAGACTTTGAAATATTCAAAGTCCAAGGAACACTGGCAGAATGGGAGGACCGGCCGCCTCCTTAAACACAGGCCGGAGCGACCGAGCGGGATCAGCGGCCCGCGCGGAGGGTCTTTAAAATGTACAAAGTCCTAGGAACAATGGCAGAATCGCTCGACGGCCGTCTGCTCCCGGCGGCCGCGGTGGAAGGACTGTACACCCCACCCGGGGACGGCTGTCTGCTCCCGGCAGCCGTCCTTCCCCCCCACCCACACGTTGACCGACACCGGCCGAGGGCGAAAGGCTCGCGGTGTGGAAGGATCGTGGCCACGGCTAATCTAGCGATGCCCGCGTTGGACGGTCACACCGCACGACAGAGCGGGGCCGCATCTGGCGCGAGGCGGCCTTCAGGCACGTGGTTCGAGACGACCTCACCCGCCCTAGCCCGGAGCGGAAAGACTTTGAAATTTTCAAAGTCCAAGGAACACTGGCAGAATGGGAGGACCGGCCGCCTCCTTAAACACAGGCCGGGCGAAAAATATGCGAATGTTGGGTCTCATCCAAGAAAGGGAGTTACCGGCCGCCTCCTTAAACACAGGCCGGGCGAAAAATATGCGAATGGTCCATCCAAGGAAGGAGGACCGGCCGCCTCCTTAAACACAGGCCGGGCGAAAAATATGCGAATGGTCCATCCAAGGAAGGAGGAGCGGCCGCCTCCTTAAACACAGGCCGGAGAGATGGAGCGGGATCAGCGGCCCGCGCTTTGAGCGACCACCGGCCGAGGGCGAAAGGCTCGCGGTGTGGAAGGATCGTGGCCACGGCTAATCTAGCGATGCCCGCGTTGGACGGTCACACCGCACGACAGAGCGGGGCCTGCATCCGGCGCGAGGCGGCCTTCAGGCACGTGGTTCGAGACGACTTCACCCGCCCTAGCCCGGAGCTGAAACTCTGCGAATGTTAACATCCAAGGATGGAGGCAACGGCCGTCTCGTTAAGCTGAGGCCGGAGGAAAGTCTGCGGATTCGGGGCATCCAAGGCAGATGGAGGTGCCGGCCGCCTCGGTAAACAGAGGCCGGACCGACCGACATGCGACCATGACCCGCCTTGGTAGGGCCCCCACCGGCCCCGGCTAGCGCCGGCGTTGGGTGGACGGTTCCTCCCCACTTGCGGGTCGCCCTCTAGCGCTACGGCCGCCGCGCGAGCGCGCGCTCCGACGCCGCCCCCGCAGGCCTAGCGCGAGCCGTACGGCAGCGAGACCGAGACGCCCCGATTCCACGCACGCACCTAGCGGTCATCAACGGAGGCCGAGCGCGCGATCCGACTCGCGGCACGCCACGTGGGCGTCCGCCGGCCGCGCCGGTCTACCGCGAAAGATGTTTCTCAAACCCTCGCCTAACCTAGGGACGGCTATCTCGGGAAGCCGCCCCCGCATCTGCACCTATCCGCTAAGCCCTCCCGACCACCGCGAAGCGGGAGGACGTCTATCGTGGCCGCCGGGGCGTATGACCCCTCCGCGTGAGGCGTGCGGGCTCGGGTGGGCCGCAACGACCGAGTCTGACTCGGACGGGGCGCAGCTTCCCTCCCGGTCGCAGCATCAAGCGCCGATCGCGCGACGTCACCAGCCCCCCGGGACGGTTCGTCGGGAGCACGGTACAGGCACGTAGCTCACTCTCCAGCTGGCCGCAGCGGGCCGCACCGACCGAGTCTGACTCGGCCGGGGCGCAGCTTCCCGTCTGGGTGACAGCGGCGACGAGCTGCGACTGTTGGCCGCCGCCCCTTCGTCCTTCCCGGATCCCCCCAGTGCCGACTCAACTCCGCATCCTGGCCGCAGCGAGATACCGTCGGGTTGCGGCGCCCGAGTCTGACTCGGGACGCGCGCTTCTTCCTTCGGACCACAGCGTACGTGCCTCGCGCGGGCAAAGTCGCCGGCACAGCGCCGCGCCCCCTCGACCAAGCGAGCCTCAGCCGGGCCGCGACGACCGAGTCTGACTCGGACGGAGCGCAGCTTCCCGCCTGGGTTACCGTGACGAGTCGCGGGCGGCCGTCGCC
>NW_028284202.1:7500-27500 GCF_059516105.1 Syngnathus floridae | reverse complement strand
CCGCCGGACACCGACGGAGGCAACGTCCCCCTCCTGCGGTGACAAAAAACATCCACCCCTGGTACCTAAAATTTTCTCCAGCGGCGGGCCCTTGGCTGAAACTTTCTCCGGGCCGCGCAACACGCACTTTCCGCCGGACGCCGGTCCCAAAGCGCCACCCCGGACCACCACAAGGCAACAGCCACCATCCCCAAGCGCCACCCCCGACCGAAACAAGTCGACGGCCACCAGGCGACCACCACCACCATCCCCAAGCGCCACCCCCGACCGCCACCAGGCGACAGCCACCATCCCCAAGCGCCACCCCCGACCGCCACCAGGCGACAGCCACCATCCCCAAGCGCCACCCCCGACCGCCACAAGGCGACCGCCACCATCCCCAAGCGCCACCCCCCGACCGCCACCCCCCGACCGCCACAAGGCGACCGCCACCATCCCCAAGCGCCACCCCCCGACCGCCACCCCCCGACCGCCACAAGGCGACCGCCACAAGGCGACCGCCACCATCCCCAAGCGCCACCCCCCGACCGCCACCCCCCGACCGCCACAAGGCGACCGCCACAAGGCGACCGCCACAAGGCGACCGCCACCATCCCCAAGCGCCACCCCCCGACCGCCACCCCCCGACCGCCACAAGGCGACCGCCACAAGGCGACCGCCACAAGGCGACCGCCACAAGGCGACCGCCACCATCCCCAAGCGCCACCCCCCGACCGCCACCCCCCGACCGCCACAAGGCGACCGCCACAAGGCGACCGCCACCATCCCCAAGCGCCACCCCCCGACCGCCACCCCCCGACCGCCACAAGGCGACCGCCACCATCCCCAAGCGCCACCCCCCGACCGCCACCCCCCGACCGCCACCAGCCGACTGCCACCAGCCGACCGCCACCAGCCGACCGCCACCAGCCGTTCGCGGTGTGCGCCTCCGGCGCCACCGGTCCCAAGCACCATCCCCAAGCACCATCCCCGACCGCCACCCCCCGACCGCCACCCCCCGACCGCCACAAGGCGACCGCCACCAGCCGACCGCCACCAGCCGACCGCCACCAGCCGACCGCCACCAGCCGTTCGCGGTGTGCGCCTCCGGCGCCACCGGTCCCCAAGCACCATCCCCAAGCACCATCCCCGACCGCCACCCCCCGACCGCCACCCCCCGACCGCCACCCAGCGACCGCCACCCGCCGTTCGCGGTGTGCGCCGTTATCCGCCTCTCGGTGGTCCTTGCCGGGCGTGGGTCGGCGTCCGCTGTCGGTAGGTGACGGGACCATTATTGGCCCGCGGACCAGCCGGCGGGGCTCTCTTGAGAGTTTACCCGCCTTCGCTGGTTCCCTGGTCGGCCACGAGTAGCGAGAATTCGGCCTCTTCGCCCGGAGCGCGGAGCGACTTTTGCGAAAATGCACTAAGTGCCAAAGCCCATTCATTTACAACGGCGTGTCCGCCAGAGGGCGCATTTCCCGCCGCGGACCGGCCGGCGGGGCTCGTCGGAGAGCGTATCCGCCTCTCGGTGGTTCTTACCGGGCGTGGGACGGCGTCCGCTGTGGGTACGTTACGGGACCACGTTCGGCCCGCGGACCAGCCGGCGGGGCTCTCTTGAAAGCTTACCCGCCTTCGCTGGTTCCCCGGTCGGCCGCGAGTGGCGAGAATTCGGCCTCTTCACCTGGAGCGCGGAGCGACTTTTGCGAAAATTTTTCTAAGTGCCAAGGGCTCTCGCGCCGCGATGCGTCCGCCTCTGCTGGTTCCCTGGTCGGCCACGAGTGGCGAGAATTCGGCCTCTTCACCTGGAGCGCGGAGCGACTTTTGCCAATTTTTTTCTAAGTGCCAAGGGCTCTTGCGCCGCGATGCGTCCGCCTCTGCTGGTTCCCCGGTCGGCCGCGAGTGGCGAGAATTCGGCCTCTTCACCCGGAGCGACTTTTGCCAATTTTTTTCTAAGTGCCAAGGGCTCTCGCGCCGCGATGCGTCCGCCTCTGCTGGTTCCCCGGTCGGCCGCGAGTGGCGAGAATTCGGCCTCTTCACCTGGAGCACGGAGCAACTTTTGCCAAATTTTTTCTAAGTGCCAAGGGCTCTCGCGCCGCGATGCGTCCGCCTCTGCTGGTTCCCCGGTCGGCCGCGAGTGGCGAGAATTCGGCCTCTTCACCCGGAGCCCGGGCCGACTCCCGCCGATACGATCACATCATGATCCAATAGCGAGTGTCGTATAACTATAACATGATGTACAAAATAAATATATAAATATTAACATCCCCTATAAACATTAAATATATAAATATTAACATCACCTATAAACATTAAACATATAAATATTAACATCGCCTATAAACATGATGAATACAGTGTTTATAACCGAATGCTCATTTTGTATTATTTGGCTTTAAATGCGATCATATGTAGTATATATCATGTATTTATCCACGAACCGTTAAAGAGATGTCAAGTCAGGCTACCTTAAGAGAGTCATAGTTACTCCCGCCGTTTACCCGCCTCTGTGCGAGAGGCGGTGTAATTTCTCTCCGTGTCCGCTGGAGGGAGGTATTTCCCCGTTACGACCTCCGGGAAGATCACCGGGACGCGGAGAACGCTTAGCCGGGGCGCTGGAAGCCTCGTTCGGCTTATAAAGTGAGGAGGAAAGCACTCGGGGAACCGGCTGGGGGTGCTGGGGAAGTTCAGCGGGCCGCGTAAAACGCTTAGCCGGGGCTCTGGAAGCCTCGTTCGGCTTAAAGAGTGAGGAGGAATGCATCATGAGAACCGGCTGGAGGTGCTTTGGAAGCTCGGCGGGCCGCGTAAAACGCTTAGCCGGGGCTCTGGAAGCCTCCTCGGGGGTCAAGAGTTAGGAGGAAAGCCCCATGAGAACCGGCTGGAGGTGCTCCGGAAGCTCAGCGGGCCGCGTAAAACGCTTAGCCGGGGTGCTGGAAGTCTCCTCGGGCGTCAAGAGTGAGGAGGAAAGCACTCGGGGAACCGGCTGGGGGTGCTGGGGAAGTTCAGCGGGCCGCGTAAAACGCTTAGCCGGGGCTCTGGAAGCCTCGTTCGGCTTAAACAGTGAGGATGGGAGCACCCGGAGAACCGGCTGGAGGTGCTCTGGAAGTCCAGCGGGCCGCGTAAAACGCTTAGCCGGGGCTCTGGAAGCCTCGTTCGGCTTAAACAGTGAGGATGGGAGCACCCGGAGAACCGGCTGGAGGTGCTCTGGAAGTCCAGCGGGCCGCGTAAAACGCTTAGCCGGGGCTCTGGAAGCCTCGTTCGGCTTAAACAGTGAGGATGGGAGCACCCGGGGAACCGGCTGGAGGTGCTCTGGAAGTCCAGCGGGCCGCGTAAAACGCTTAGCCGGGGCTCTGGAAGCCTCCTCGGGCGTCAAGAGTGAGGAGGAATGCATCATGAGAACCGGCTGGAGGTGCTGTGGAAGCTCGGCGGGCCGCGTAAAACGCTTAGCCGAGGCTCTGGAAGCCTCCTCGGGCTTCAAGAGTTAGGAGGAAAGCCCCATGAGAACCGGCTGGAGGTGCTGTGGAAGCTCGGCGGGCCGCGTAAAACGCTTAGCCGGGTCTCTGGAAGCCTCGTTCGGCTTAAAGAGTGAGGAGTGAAGCACCCGGAGAACCGCCTGGAAGTGCTGTGGAGGCTCGGCGGGCCGCGTAAAACGCTTAGCCGGGGCTCTGGAAGCCTCGTTCGGCTTAAACAGTGAGCAGGAAAGCACCCGTGGAACCGGCTGGAGGTGCGGTGGAAGCTCAGCGGGCCGCGTAAAACGCTTAGCCGGGGCTCTGGAAGCCTCCTCGGGGGTCAAGAGTTAGGAGAAAAAGCACCCCCGAGAACCGGCCGGGTCCTCCACGAACCGTGAAAAAGATGTCGAGTGCCTCTACCTTAAGAGAGTCATAGTTACTCCCGCCGTTTGGCCGAAGGTGTATTTACTCGCCGTGTCCGCTGGAGGGAGGTATTTCCCCGCTCCAACGGCACCGGCGGCTTCCGAACGTCTCCCCGAGCGCTCGGAAGTCCGCGCGGGGGGGAGAAGCGGGCCGTGCGAGGTACCGGGTGGAGCTGGACCGTCACCGGGTCCGCTCGTCGTGCGCGCCGGCCGCTGGAAGTCGAAAAAAGCTCCGCGATCTCATCCGCGGAGTGCAGATCCGCTGGGCTGGAGCTATTTTGGGCCACTTGGCGCGCGCGCACGGCCTCCCGGAGGTGCCGGGTGGAGTGCGCGAGCGCACCGGCCGCTGGAAGTCGGATGAAGTTCCGCGATCTCATCCGCGGAGCTTGTAAAGTGCAGATCCGGTCGGCCTGGAGCTATTTTCGGCCACTTGGCGCATGCGCACGGCCTCCCGGAGGTGCCGGGTGGAGTGCGCGAGCGCACCGGCCGCTGGAAGTCGGATAAAGCTCCGCGATCTCATCCGCGGTGCTTGTAAAGTGCAGATCCGGTCGGCTAGGAGCTATTTTCGGCCACTTGCGCATGCGCACGGCCTCCCGGAGGTTCCGGGCGGCGTGCGTAAGCGCACGGGCCGCTGGAAGTCGAATAATGCTCCGCGATCTCATCCGCGGTGCTTGTAAACAGCCGATCCGCTGGGCTGGAGCTATTTTGGGCCACTTGGCGCGCGCGCACGGCCTCCCGGAGGTTCCGGGCGGCGTGCCGGGTGGAGTGCGCGAGCGCACCGGCCGCTGGAAGTCGAATAATGCTCCGCGATCTCATCCGCGGTGCTTACAACTAGCCGATCCGGTCGGCCTGGAGCTATTTTCGGCCACTTGGCCCGCGCGCACGGCCTCCCGGCTGTCCCGGTGGTCCCGGTCGCCTCCGCGGACGGTTAAAAAAATCTCAAGTGGGCCTACCTTAAGAGAGTGACAGTTACTCCCGCCGTTTGGCCGCTCAAAGTGCCACCGGACGCGCAGCAACGGGTGTGTGCGCTAAGTGCGAGAGGTGGCGTATTTACCCGCCGTGTCCGCTAGAGGGAGGTATTTCCCCGTTACAAGCTCCGGGAAGATCAGCGGGACGCGGAGAACGCTTAGCCGGGGTGCTGGGAGCCTCGTTCGGCTTAGAAAGTGAGGTGGAAAGCACTCGGGGAACCGGCTGGAGGTGCTCTGGAAGCTCAGCGGCCCGCGTAAAACGCTTAGCCGGGGCTCTGGAAGCCTCGTTCGGCTTAAACAGTGAGGAGGAAAGCACCCGGGGAACCGGCTGGAAGTGCTCCGGAAGCTCAGCGGGCCGCGTAAAACGCTTAGCCGGGGCTCTGGAAGCCTCGTTCGGCTTATAAAGCGAGGAGGAAAGCAGCCGGGGAACCGGCTGGAGGTGCTCTGGAAGTTCAGCGGACCGCGTAAAACGTTTAGCCGGGGCTCTGGAAGCCTCCTCGGGCGTCAAGAGTTAGGAGGAAAGCATTGTGAGGGCCGGCTGGGGGTGCTCTGGAAGTCCAGCGGGCCGCGTAAAACGCTTAGCCGGGGCTCTGGAAGCCTCGTTCGGCTTAAAGAGTGAGGAGGAAAGTACTGGGGGAACCGGCTGGAGGTGCTGTGGAAGCTCAGTGGGCTGCGTAAAACGCTTAGCCGAGGCTCTGGAAGCCTCCTCGGGCGTCAAGAGTTAGGAGGAAAGCCTCATGAGAACCGGCTGGAGGTGCTGTGGAAGCTCGGCGGGCCGCGTAAAACGCTTAGCCGGGGTGCTGGAAGCCTCCTCGGGCGTCAAGAGTTAGGAGGAAAGCATCATAAGAACCGGCTGGGGGTGCTGTGGAAGTCCAGCGGGCCGCGTAAAACGCTTAGCCGAGGCTCTGGAAGCCTCGTTCGGCTTAAAGAGTGAGGAGGAATGCATCATGAGAACCGGCTGGAGGTGCTGTGGAAGCTCAGCGGGCCGCGTAAAACGCTTATCCGAGGCTCTGGAAGCCTCCTCGGGCGTCAAGAGTTAGGAGGAAAGCCTCATGAGAACCGGCTGGAGGTGCTGTGGAAGCTCAGCGGGCCGCGTAAAACGCTTAGCCGGGGCTCTGGAAGCCTCGGGCGGCTTAGAAAGTGAGGAGGAAAGCAGCCGGGGAACCGGCTGGAGGTGCTTTGGAAGTTCAGCGGGCCGCGTAAAACGCTTAGCCGGGGCTCTGGAAGCCTCCTCGGGCGTCGAGAGTTAGGAGAAAAAGCACCCCCGAGAACCGGCCGGGTCGTCCACGAACCGCTAAAAAGATGTCGAGTGCCGCTACCTTAAGAGAGTCATAGTTACTCCCGCCGTTTGGCCGAAGGTGTATTTACTCGCCGTGTCCGCTGGAGGGAGGTATTTCCCCGCTCCAACGTCACCGGCGGCTTCCGAACGTCTCCCCGAGCGCTCGGAAGTCCGCGCGGGGGGGGGAGAAGCGGGCCGTGCGAGGTACCGGGTGGAGCTGGACCGTCACCTGGTCCGCTCGTCGGGCGCGCCGGCCGCTGGAAGTCGAACAAAGCTCCGCGATCTCATCCGCGGTGCTTGTAAAGTGCAGATCCGCTGGGCTGGAGCTATTTTGGGCCACTTGGCGCGCGCGCACGGCCTCCCGGAGGTGCCGGGTGGAGTGCGCGAGCGCACCGGCCGCTGGAAGTCGGATAAAGCTCCGCGATCTCATCCGCGGAGCTTGTAAAGTGCAGATCCGCTGGGCTGGAGCTATTTTCGGCCACTTGCGCATGCGCACGGCCTCCCGGAGGTGCCGGGTGGAGTGCGCGAGCGCACCGGCCGCTGGAAGTCGGATAAAGCTCCGCGATCTCATCCGCGGAGCTTGTAAAGTGCAGATCCGCTGGGCTGGAGCTATTTTCGGCCACTTGCGCATGCGCACGGCCTCCCGGAGGTTCCGGGCGGCGTGCGTAAGCGCACCGGCCGCTGGAAGTCGAATAATGCTCCGCGATCTCATCCGCGGTGCTTACAACTAGCCGATCCGGTCGGCCTGGAGCTATTTTCGGCCACTTGGCCCGCGCGCACGGCCTCCCGGCTGTCCCGGTGGTCCCGGTCGCCTCCGCGGGCGGTTAAAAAAATCTCAAGTGAGCCTACCTTAAGAGAGTGACTGTTACTCCCGCCGTTTGGCCGCTCAGAGTGCCACCGGACGCGCAGCAACGCGAGTGTGCGCTAAGTGCGAGAGGTGGCGTATTTACCCGCCGTGTCCGCTAGAGGGAGGTATTTCCCCGTTACAAGCTCCGGGAAGATCAGCGGGACGCGGAGAACGCTTAGCCGGGGCTCTGGAAGCCTCGGGCGGCTTAGAAAGTGAGGAGAAAAGCACCCGGAGAAGCGGCTGGAGGTGCTCTGGAAGTTCAGCGGGCCGCGTAAAACGCTTAGCCGGGGCTCTGGAAGCCTCGTTCGGCTTATAAAGTGAGGAGGAAAGCACTCGGGGAACCGGCTGGAGGTGCTGTGGAAGTTCAGCGGGCCGCGTAAAACGCTTAGCCGGGGCTCTGGAAGCCTCGTTCGGCTTAGGAAGTGAGGTGGAAAGCACCCGGAGAATATTTCAATATGATTTGACTATAAATGCGATCATATGTAGTATATATCACATATTTATCCACGAACCGTTCAAGAAAATGTCAAATGAGCCTAACTTAAGAGAGTGACTGTTACTCCCGCCGTTTGGCCGCTCAAAGTGCCACCGGACGCGCAGCAACGGGTGTGTGCGCTAAGTGCGAGAGGTGGCGTATTTACCCGCCGTGTCCGCTGGAGGGAGGTAATTCCCCGTTACGACCTCCGGGGAGATCAACGGGACGTGGAGAACGCTTAGCCGGGGCTCTGGAAGCCTCGGGCGGCTTAGAAAGTGAGGAGGAAAGCAGCCGGGGAACCGGCTGGAGGTGCTCTGGAAGCTCAGCGGGCCGCGCAAAACGCTTAGCCGGGGCTCTGGAAGCCTCGTTCGGCTTAAACAGTGAGGAGGAAAGCAGCCGTGGAACCGGCTGGAAGTGCTGTGGAGGCTCGGCGGGCCGCGTAAAATGCTTAGCCGGGGTGCTGGAAGCCTCGTTCGGCTTAAAGAGTGAGGAGTAAAGCACCATGAGGACCGTCTGGAGGTCTTCTGGAAGCACAGCGGGCCGTGGAGAACGCTTAGCCGGGGTGGTGGAAGCCTGGGCCGGCTTAGAGAGTGAGGAGTAAAGCACCATGAGGACCGGCTGGAGGTCTTCTGGAAGCACAGCGGGCCGTGGAGAACGCTTAGCCGGGGTGCTGGAAGTCGAGTAAGGCTCAGCCATCTCGTCCAAGGTGCTTACAAAGTGCATGTCCGCTCGGCTGGAGGTATTTCCGGCCACCCGGCGCGTGTGCACGGCCTCTGGGTGGCTCCGGGCCGGCTAGAATTCCGGACCGCGATCGCTAACTCGCGGGACCCTAAATGGCCCGCGGACCAGCCGGCGGGACCTCGGTGACCACCCATCCGCCTCGCGGTGGTCCCCGGCCGGGTAGAATTCCGGACCGCGATCGGTACCATCGCGGGACCCTAAATGGCCCGCGGACCAGCCGGCGGGACCTCGGTGAGCACCCATCCGCCTCGCGGTGGTTCCCGGCCGGCTAGAATTCCGGACCGTGATCGCTAACTCGCGGGACCCTAAATGGCCCGCGGACCAGCCGGCGGGACCTCGGTGACCACCCATCCGCCTCGCGGTGGTCCCCGGCCGGGTAGAATTCCGGACCGCGATCGGTACCTCGCGGGACCCTAAATGTCCCGCGGACCAGCCGGCGGGACCTCGGTGAGCACCCATCCGCCTCGCGGTGGTTCCCGGCCGGCTAGAATTCCGGACCGCGATCGCTAACTCGCGGGACCCTAAATGGCCCGCGGACCAGCCGGCGGGACCTCATTGAAGACCCATCCGCCTCGCGGTGGTCCCCGGCCGGCTAGAATTCCGGACCGCGATCGGTACCTCGCGGGACCCTAAATGGCCCGCGGACCAGCCGGCGGGACCTCGGTGAGCACCCATCCGCCTCGCGGTGGTTCCCGGCCGGCTAGAATTCCGGACCGCGATCGCTAACTCGCGGGACCCTAAATGGCCCGCGGACCAGCCGGCGGGACCTCGGTGACCACCCATCCGCCTCGCGGTGGTCCCCGGCCGGGTAGAATTCCGGACCGCGATCGGTACCTCGCGGGACCCTAAATGGCCCGCGGACCAGCCGGCGGGACCTCGGTGAGCACCCATCCGCCTCGCGGTGGTTCCCGGCCGGCTAGAATTCCGGACCGCGATCGGTAACTCGCGGGACCCTAAATGGCCCGCGGACCAGCCGGCGGGACCTCGGTGAAGACCCATCCGCCTCGCGGTGGTCCCCGGCCGGCTAGAATTCCGGACCGCGATCGGTAACTCGCGGGACCCTAAATGGCCCGCGGACCAGCCGGCGGGACCTCGGTGAAGACCCATCCGCCTCGCGGTGGTCCCCGGCCGGGTAGAATTCCGGACCGCGATCGGTAACTCGCGGGACCCTAAATGGCCCGCGGACCAGCCGGCGGGACCTCGGTGAAGACCCATCCGCCTCGCGGTGGTCCCCGGCCGGCTAGAATTCCGGACCGCGATCGGTAACTCGCGGGACCCTAAATGGCCCGCGGACCAGCCGGCGGGACCTCGGTGAAGACCCATCCGCCTCGCGGTGGTCCCCGGCCGGCTAGAATTCCGGACCGCGATCGGTAACTCGCGGGACCCTAAATGGCCCGCGGACCAGCCGGCGGGACCTCGGTGAAGACCCATCCGCCTCGCGGTGGTCCCTGGCCGGGTAGAATTCCGGACCGCGATCGCTAACTCGCGGGACCCTAAATGGCCCGCGGACCAGCCGGCGGGACCTCGGTGAAGACCCATCCGCCTCGCGGTGGTCCCCGGCCGGCTAGAATTCCGGACCGCGATCGCTAACTCTCGGGACCCTAAATGGCCCGCGGACCAGCCGGCGGGACCTCGGTGACCACCCATCCGCCTCGCGGTGGTCCCTGGCCGGCTAGAATTCCGGACCGCGATCGCTAACTCGCGGGACCCTAAATGGCCCGCGGACCAGCCGGCGGTACCTCGGTGACCACCCATCCGCCTCGCGGTGGTCCCTGGCCGGGTAGAATTCCGGACCGCGATCGGTAACTCGCGGGACCCTAAATGGCCCGCGGACCAGCCGGCGGGACCTCGGTGAAGACCCATCCGCCTCGCGGTGGTCCCCGGCCGGCTAGAATTCCGGACCGCGATCGCTAACTCGCGGGACCGCAATTGGCCCGCGGACCAGCCGGCGGGACCCGCTTGACTTCCTATCCGCCTTCGCTGGTTCCCAAGTCGGCTAGAATTCCGGACCGCGATCGCTAACTCGCGGGACCGCAATTGGCCCGCGGACCAGCCGGCGGGACCCACTTGACTTCCTATCCGCCTTCGCTGGTTCCCAAGTCGGCTAGAATTCCGGACCGCAATCGCTAACTCGCGGGACCGCAATTGGCCCGCGGACCAGCCGGCGGGACCCAATCCACTTCCTATCCGCCTTCGCTGGTTCCCAAGTCGGCTAGAATTCCGGACCGCGATCGCTAACTCGCGGGACCGCAATTGGCCCGCGGACCAGCCGGCGGGACCCGCTCCACTTCCTATCCGCCTTCGCTGGTTCCCAAGTCGGCCACAAATTACGATTATTCGGCCTCTCGCTCTGGAAGTGCCATCGGCACTTGCTCGGAAAAGTGTCCGCCTCTTCTGGTTCCCTAGGTCGGCCGCCAAATGCGAAAAATCGGCCTCTACCCCGTTTGGGTACCAGGGGTAGGGTGCAGTACCAACTTTGGTCTTCAGGTGCGCCAGAGCGCGATGGTTGGTCCCACTAGTCAGCGTACTCATCGACGGTTTACTCCCCTTTCGCAAAATATAGTGGGCACGTATGTGCAGGACTGTTTATTTTTATTTTGAAAAATTTTCTAAGTGCCAGCGGACGCTGGCACACGACGTGTCCGAGCCACGATGGTGCCCAGGCCGGACAGCGACGGCGAAAAAGCCCATTCTGGAAGTTTCGAATATGCCAACGGCAAAAGCGGCGTGATGTGTCCGCCTCGGCTGGTTCTCCGGCCGGCCAGAAAAAGTGAAAATTCGGCCTCTCGCTCTGGAGGTCCGACGAACTTTGGCGAATATTTTCTAAGTGCCAACGGGTGTTACACCGTAATGTGTCCGACGCGGCTGGTTCCTCCGGTCGGCCAGAAAAAGTGAAAATTCGGCCTCTTCGCCTGGAAGTCCGGCCGACTTGGGCGAATATTTTCTAAGTGCCAACGGGTGTTGCGCCGAAATGTGTCCGACTCGGCTGGTTCCCCGAGTCGGCCCGAACGAGCGAAAATTCGGCCTCTTCGCCTGGAAGTCCGACGAACTTTGGCGAATATTTTCTAAGTGCCAACGGGTGTTCGGCCGTAATGTGTCCGACTCGGCTGGTTCCCCGAGTCGGCCCGAACGAGCGAAAATTCGGCCTCTTCGCCTGGAGGTCCAACGAACTTTGGCGAATATTTTCTAAGTGCCAACGGGTGTTACACCGTAATGTGTCCGACTCGGCTGGTTCCCCGAGTCGGTCAGAAAAAGTGAAAATTCAGGCTCTTCGCCTGGAAGTCCGGCCGACTTTGGCGAATATTTTCTAAGTGCCAACGGGTTTTCGGCCGTAATGTGTCCGACTCGGCTGGTTCCCCGAGTCGGCCCGAACGAGCGAAAATTCAGCCTCTTCGCCTGGAAGTCCGGCCGACTTTGGCGAATATTTTCTAAGTGCCAACGGGTGTTCGGCCGTAACGTGTCCGACTCGGCTGGTTCCCCGAGTCGGCCCGAACGAGTGAAAATTCGGCCTCTTGCTCTGGAAGTCCTGCCAATTTGAGCGAATATTTTCTAAGTGCCATCGGGTCTTGCCCGGAAAAGTGTCCGACTCGGCTGGTTCCCTAGTTCGGCCACATAATGTGAAAATTCGGCCTCTTGCTCTGGAAGTCCTGCCAACTTGAGCGAATATTTTCTAAGTGCCATCGGGTCTTGCCCGGAAAAGTGTCCGACTCGGCTGGTTCCCCGAGTCGGCCCGAACGAGCGAAAATTCGGCCTCTTGCTCTGGAAGTCCTGCCAACTTGAGCGAATATTTTCTAAGTGCCATCGGGTCTTGCCCGGAAAAGTGTCCGACTCGGCTGGTTCCCCGAGTCGGCCCGAACGAGCGAAAATTCGGCCTCTTGCTCTGGAAGTCCTGCCAACTTGAGCGAATATTTTCTAAGTGCCATCGGGTCTTGCCCGGAAAAGTGTCCGACTCGGCTGGTTCCCCGAGTCGGCCACGGAATGTGAAAATTCGGCCTCTTGCTCTGGAAGTCCTGCCAACTTGAGCGAATATTTTCTAAGTGCCATCGGGTCTTGCCCGGAAAAGTGTCCGACTCGGCTGGTTCCCCGAGTCGGCCCGAACGAGCGAAAATTCGGCCTCTTGCTCTGGAAGTCCTGCCAACTTGAGCGAATATTTTCTAAGTGCCATCGGGTCTTGCCCGGAAAAGTGTCCGACTCGGCTGGTTCCCTAGTTCGGCCACATAATGTGAAAATTCGGCCTCTTGCTCTGGAAGTCCTGCCAACTTGAGCGAATATTTTCTAAGTGCCATCGGGTCTTGCCCGGAAAAGTGTCCGACTCGTCTGGTTCCCCGAGTCGGCCCGAACGAGCGAAAATTCGGCCTCTTGCTCTGGAAGTCCTGCCAACTTGAGCGAATATTTTCTAAGTGCCATCGGGTCTTGCCCGGAAAAGTGTCCGACTCGGCTGGTTCCCCGAGTCGGCCACGGAATGTGAAAATTCGGCCTCTTGCTCTGGAAGTCCTGCCAACTTGAGCGAATATTTTCTAAGTGCCATCGGGTCTTGCCCGGAAAAGTGTCCGACTCGGCTGGTTCCCCGAGTCGGCCCGAACGAGCGAAAATTCGGCCTCTTGCTCTGGAAGTCCTGCCAACTTGAGCGAATATTTTCTAAGTGCCATCGGGTCTTGCCCGGAAAAGTGTCCGACTCGGCTGGTTCCCTAGTTCGGCCACATAATGTGAAAATTCGGCCTCTTGCTCTGGAAGTCCTGCCAACTTGAGCGAATATTTTCTAAGTGCCATCGGGTCTTGCCCGGAAAAGTGTCCGACTCGTCTGGTTCCCCGAGTCGGCCCGAACGAGCGAAAATTCGGCCTCTTGCTCTGGAAGTCCTGCCAACTTGAGCGAATATTTTCTAAGTGCCATCGGGTCTTGCCCGGAAAAGTGTCCGACTCGGCTGGTTCCCCGAGTCGGCCACGGAATGTGAAAATTCGGCCTCTCGCTCTGGAAGTCCTGCCAACTTGAGCGAATATTTTCTAAGTGCCATCGGGTCTTGCCCGGAAAAGTGTCCGACTCGGCTGGTTCCCCGAGTCGGCCCGAACGAGCGAAAATTCGGCCTCTCGCTCTGGAAGTCCTGCCAACTTGAGCGAATATTTTCTAAGTGCCATCGGGTCTCTCCCGGAAAAGTGTCCGACTCGTCCGGTTCCCTAGTTCGGCCACATAATGTGAAAATTCGGCCTCTTGCTCTGGAAGTCCTGCCAACTTGAGCGAAAATTTTCTAAGTGCCATCGGGTCTCTCCCGGAAAAGTGTCCGACTCGTCCGGTTCCCTAGTTCGGCCACATAATGTGAAAATTCGGCCTCTTGCTCTGGAAGTCCTGCCAACTTGAGCGAATATTTTCCAAGTGCCATCGGGTCTCTCCCGGAAAAGTGTCCGCCTCGTCCGGTTCCCTAGTTCGGCCACGGAATGTGAAAATTCGGCCTCTCTGAGGTACCAGGGGTACGCATTTAGGTACCAGGGGTAGTCGCTGAGGTACCAGGGGTATGCATTTAGGTACCAGGGGAGACCACTACGGTCTGTTGGTCCCCCTAGTTAGTGTACTCATCGGTTTACTCCCCTTTCGCAAAATATAGTCGGCACGTATGTGCAGGACTGTTTATTTTTATTTTGAAAAATGTTCTAAGTGCCAACGGAAGCTGGCACACGAACTGTCCGAGCCACGATGGTGCCCAGGCCGGACAGCGACGGCGAAAAAGCCGATGTGTGTTTGATGGAAGTTTCGAATATTTTCAAAGTGCCAACGGCACTTGCGGGGTGATGTGTCCGCCTCGTCTGGTTCCCCAGGTCGGCCAGAAAAAGTGAAAATTCGGCCTCTTCTCCTGGAAGTCCGGCCAAGTTTGGCGAATATTTTCAAAGTGCCAACGGCACTTGCGGGGTGATGTGTCCGCCTCGTCTGGTTCCCCAGGTCGGCCAGAACAAGTGAAAATTCGGCCTCTTCTCCTGGAAGTCCGGCCAAGTTTGGCGAATATTTTCAAAGTGCCAACGGCACTTGCGGGGTGATGTGTCCGCCTCGTCTGGTTCCCCAGGTCGGCCAGAACAAGTGAAAATTCGGCCTCTTCTCCTGGAAGTCCGGCCAAGTTTGGCGAATATTTTCAAAGTGCCAACGGCACTTGCGGGGTGATGTGTCCGCCTCGTCTGGTTCCCCATAACGGCCAGAACAAGTGAAAATTCGGCCTCTTCTCCTGGAAGTCTGGCCAAGTTTGGCGAATATTTTCAAAGTGCCAACGGCACTTGCGGGGTGATGTGTCCGCCTCGTCTGGTTCCCCATAACGGCCAGAACAAGTGAAAATTCGGCCTCTTCTCCTGGAAGTCTGGCCAAGTTTGGCGAATATTTTCAAAGTGCCAACGGCACTTGCGGGGTGATGTGTCCGCCTCGTCTGGTTCCCCATAACGGCCAGAACAAGTGAAAATTCGGCCTCTTCTCCTGGAAGTCTGGCCAAGTTTGGCGAATATTTTCTAAGTGCCAACGACTCAACCAGCGTAAAGTGTCCGCCTCGGCTGGTTCCCCACAACGGCCAGAACAAGTGAAAATTCGGCCTCTTCTCCTGGAAGTCTGGCCAAGTTTGGCGAATATTTTCTAAGTGCCAACGACTCAACCAGCGTAAAGTGTCCGCCTCGGCTGGTTCCCCAGGTCGGCCACCAAAAGTGAAAATTCGGCCTCTTCTCCTGGAAGTCTGGCCAAGTTTGGCAAATATTTTCTAAGTGCCAACGACTCGACCAGCGTAAAGTGTCCGCCTCGGCTGGTTCCCCATAACGGCCACCAAAAGTGAAAATTCGGCCTCTTCTCCTGGAAGTCAAGCCAAGTTTGGCAAATATTTT
Source organism: Syngnathus floridae (assembly GCF_059516105.1). Taxonomy (NCBI): domain Eukaryota; kingdom Metazoa; phylum Chordata; class Actinopteri; order Syngnathiformes; family Syngnathidae; genus Syngnathus; species Syngnathus floridae. Next base: position 12,500 of record NW_028284202.1, on the reverse strand, counting down.
CTAAGTGCCAACGACTCAACAGCCGTAAAGTGTCCGCCTCGGCTGGTTCCCCAGGTCGGCCACCAAAAGTGAAAATTCGGCCTCTTCTCCTGGAAGTCTGGCCAAGTTTGGCGAATATTTTCTAAGTGCCAACGACTCAACCAGCGTAAAGTGTCCGCCTCGGCTGGTTCCCCATAACGGCCACCAAAAGTGAAAATTCGGCCTCTTCTCCTGGAAGTCAAGCCAAGTTTGGCAAATATTTTCTAAGTGCCAACGGCTCTTGAGCCGAAAAGTGTCCGCCTCGGCTGGTTCCCCATAACGGCCATGAAAAGTGAAAATTCGGCCTCTTCTCCTGGAAGTCAAGCCAAGTTTGGCAAATATTTTCTAAGTGCCAACGACTCAACCAGCCTAAAGTGTCCGCCTCGGCTGGTTCCCCAGGTCGGCCACCAAAAGTGAAAATTCGGCCTCTTCTCCTGGAAGTCTGGCCAAGTTTGGCAAATATTTTCTAAGTGCCAACGACTCAACCAGCCTAAAGTGTCCGCCTCGGCTGGTTCCCCAGGTCGGCCACCAAAAGTGAAAATTCGGCCTCTTCTCCTGGAAGTCAAGCCAAGTTTGGCGAATATTTTCTAAGTGCCAACGACTCAACCAGCCTAAAGTGTCCGCCTCGGCTGGTTCCCCAGGTCGGGTACCACAAGTGAAAATTCGGCCTCTTCTCCTGGAAGTCAAGCCAAGTTTGGCGAATATTTTCTAAGTGCCATCGACTCGACCAGCGTAAAGTGTCCGCCTCGGCTGGTTCCCCATAACGGCCCACAAAAGTGAAAATTCGGCCTCTTCTCCTGGAAGTCAAGCCAAGTTTGGCAAATATTTTCTAAGTGCCAACGACTCAACCAGCGTAAAGTGTCCGCCTCGGCTGGTTCCCCATAACGGCCACCAAAAGTGAAAATTCGGCCTCTTCTCCTGGAAGTCTGGCCAAGTTTGGCAAATCTTTTCTAAGTGCCAACGACTCAACCAGCCTAAAGTGTCCGCCTCGGCTGGTTCCCCAGGTCGGCCACCAAAAGTGAAAATTCGGCCTCTTCTCCTGGAAGTCTGGCCAAGTTTGGCAAATATTTTCTAAGTGCCAACGACTCAACCAGCCTAAAGTGTCCGCCTCGGCTGGTTCCCCAGGTCGGCCACCAAAAGTGAAAATTCGGCCTCTTCTCCTGGAAGTCAAGCCAAGTTTGGCGAATATTTTCTAAGTGCCAACGACTCAACCAGCCTAAAGTGTCCGCCTCGGCTGGTTCCCCAGGTCGGCCACCAAAAGTGAAAATTCGGCCTCTTCTCCTGGAAGTCAAGCCAAGTTTGGCAAATATTTTCTAAGTGCCAACGACTCAACCAGCGTAAAGTGTCCGCCTCGGCTGGTTCCCCAGGTTGGCCACCAAAAGTGAAAATTCGGCCTCTTCTCCTGGAAGTCAAGCCAAGTTTGGCAAATATTTTCTAAGTGCCAACGGCTCTTGAGCCGAAAAGTGTCCGCCTCGGCTGGTTCCCCAGGTCGGCCACCAAAAGCGAAAATTCGGCCTCTTCTCCTGGAAGTCAAGCCAAGTTTGGCAAATATTTTCTAAGTGCCAACGGCTCTTGAGCCGAAAAGTGTCCGCCTCGGCTGGTTCCCCAGGTCGGCCACCAAAAGCGAAAATTCGGCCTCTTCTCCTGGAAGTCCTGCCAACTTGTGCGAATTTTTTCTAAGTGCCAACGACTCAACAGCCGTAAAGTGTCCGCCTCGGCTGGTTCCCCATAACGGCCACCAAAAGCGAAAATTCGGCCTCTTGCTCTGGAAGTCCTGCCAACTTGTGCGAATTTTTTCTAAGTGCCAACGACTCAACAGCCGTAAAGTGTCCGCCTCGGCTGGTTCCCCATAACGGCCACCAAAAGCGAAAATTCGGCCTCTGGCCCCGGAAGTCCTGCCAACTTGTGCGAATTTTTTCTAAGTGCCAACGGCTCTTGAGCCGAAAAGTGTCCGCCTCGGCTGGTTCCCGCGGTCGGCCGCCGAAAGCGAAAATTCGGCCTCTCCCTCTTTAGGTACCAGGGGTTGGGGTACCAGGGGTAGGGTGCAGTACCAACTTTGGTCTTCAGGTGCGCCAGAGTACGATGGTTGGTCCCCCTAGTCAGCGTACTCATCAACGATTTACCCCCCTTTCGCAAAATATAGTCAGAACGAGCATGGGGGGCGCATAATTTACCCCACAAAATGAAAGGGCCCGGTGCCGAGCGCTTGGTCATGGCCGCCAGCAGCGCCCCTTGCTCGGTGGGAACACAACACGCAGGGTTGCACAGCACCCTGGAAGGCACAAAGAGAGTGAAAAATTTTCTAAGTGTCACTCTTGACGAAAAATGTCTAAGTGCCTCTCTTGACGAAAAATTTCTAAGTGCCACGCTTGACGAAAAATGTCTAAGTGCCACAGCGCTCGAAAATTTCCTAAGTGCGAGCACGGCTGTGAAATATTCAAAGTACAAGGAACGCTGGCAGAATCTCTCGACGGCCGTCTGCTCCCGGCGGCCGCCGTGAAGTCTCCCCTCCCGGGGACGGCTGTCTGCTCCCGGCAGCCGTCCTTAACCCCCTCCCCACACGTTGGACGAACACCAGCCGAGGGCGAAAGGCTCGCGGTGTGGAAGGATCGTGGCCACGGCTAATCTAGCGATGCCCGCGTTGGACGGTCACACCGCACGACAGAGCGGGGCCTGCATCCGGCGCGAGGCGGCCTTCAGGCACGTGGCTCGAGACGACCTCACCCGCCCTAGCCCGGAGCGGAAAGACTTTGAAATTTTCAAAGTCCAAGGAACACTGGCAGAATGGGAGGACCGGCCGCCTCCTTAAACACAGGCCGGAGAGATGGAGCGGGATCAGCGGCCCGCGCGTTGAGCGAACACCGGCCGAGGGCGAAAGGCTCGCGGTGTGGAAGGATCGTGGCCACGGCTAATCTAGCGATGCCCGCGTTGGACGGTCACACCGCACGACAGAGCGGGGCCTGCATCCGGCGCGAGGCGGCCTTCAGGCACGTGGTTCGAGACGACCTCACCCGCCCTAGCCCGGAGCGGAAAGACTTTGAAATAGTCAAAGTCCAAGGAACACTGGCAGAATCTCTCGACGGCCGTCTGCTCCCGGCGGCCGCCGTGAAGTCTCCCCTCCCGGGGACGGCTGTCTGCTCCCGGCAGCCGTCCATAACCCCCTCCCCACACGTTGGTTGAACATCAGCCGAGGGCGAAAGGCTCGCGGTGTGGAAGGATCGTGGCCACGGCTAATCTAGCGATGCCCGCGTTGGACGGTCACACCGCACGACAGAGCGGGGCCTGCATCCGGCGCGAGGCGGCCTTCAGGCACGTGGTTCGAGACGACCTCACCCGCCCTAGCCCGGAGCGGAAAGACTTTTCAAAGTCCAAGGAACACTGGCAGAATGGGAGGACCGGCCGCCTCCTTAAACACAGGCCGGAGCGACCGAGCGGGATCAGCGGCCCGCGCGCAGGGTCTTTGAAATGTACAAAGTCCTAGGGACAATGGCAGAATCGCTCGACGGCCGTCTGCTCCCGGCGGCCGCGGTGAAGGGACTGTACACCCCACCCGGGGACGGCTGTCTGCTCCCGGCAGCCGTCCTTCCCCCCCACCCCACACGTTGACCGACACCGGCCGAGGGCGAAAGGCTCGCGGTGTGGAAGGATCGTGGCCACGGCTAATCTAGCGATGCCCGCGTTGGACGGTCACACCGCACGACAGAGCGGGGCCTGCATCCGGCGCGAGGCGGCCTTCAGGCACGTGGTTCGAGACGACCTCACCCGCCCTAGCCCGGAGCGAAAAGACTTTGAAATATTCAAAGTCCAAGGAACACTGGCAGAATGGGAGGACCGGCCGCCTCCTTAAACACAGGCCGGAGCGACCGAGCGGGATCAGCGGCCCGCGCGGAGGGTCTTTAAAATGTACAAAGTCCTAGGAACAATGGCAGAATCGCTCGACGGCCGTCTGCTCCCGGCGGCCGCGGTGGAAGGACTGTACACCCCACCCGGGGACGGCTGTCTGCTCCCGGCAGCCGTCCTTCCCCCCCACCCACACGTTGACCGACACCGGCCGAGGGCGAAAGGCTCGCGGTGTGGAAGGATCGTGGCCACGGCTAATCTAGCGATGCCCGCGTTGGACGGTCACACCGCACGACAGAGCGGGGCCGCATCTGGCGCGAGGCGGCCTTCAGGCACGTGGTTCGAGACGACCTCACCCGCCCTAGCCCGGAGCGGAAAGACTTTGAAATTTTCAAAGTCCAAGGAACACTGGCAGAATGGGAGGACCGGCCGCCTCCTTAAACACAGGCCGGGCGAAAAATATGCGAATGTTGGGTCTCATCCAAGAAAGGGAGTTACCGGCCGCCTCCTTAAACACAGGCCGGGCGAAAAATATGCGAATGGTCCATCCAAGGAAGGAGGACCGGCCGCCTCCTTAAACACAGGCCGGGCGAAAAATATGCGAATGGTCCATCCAAGGAAGGAGGAGCGGCCGCCTCCTTAAACACAGGCCGGAGAGATGGAGCGGGATCAGCGGCCCGCGCTTTGAGCGACCACCGGCCGAGGGCGAAAGGCTCGCGGTGTGGAAGGATCGTGGCCACGGCTAATCTAGCGATGCCCGCGTTGGACGGTCACACCGCACGACAGAGCGGGGCCTGCATCCGGCGCGAGGCGGCCTTCAGGCACGTGGTTCGAGACGACTTCACCCGCCCTAGCCCGGAGCTGAAACTCTGCGAATGTTAACATCCAAGGATGGAGGCAACGGCCGTCTCGTTAAGCTGAGGCCGGAGGAAAGTCTGCGGATTCGGGGCATCCAAGGCAGATGGAGGTGCCGGCCGCCTCGGTAAACAGAGGCCGGACCGACCGACATGCGACCATGACCCGCCTTGGTAGGGCCCCCACCGGCCCCGGCTAGCGCCGGCGTTGGGTGGACGGTTCCTCCCCACTTGCGGGTCGCCCTCTAGCGCTACGGCCGCCGCGCGAGCGCGCGCTCCGACGCCGCC